>NW_024581951.1:0-52102 GCF_017639235.1 Corvus kubaryi
CATACACTCCACCTGCTTTTACATACTACTCTACTCATGCACTTTACAACTTATACATAAAACAGTACATATACATTTTGTAACTGCTGTGCATGAGATCTCACATTGCTTGATTGGTTTTTCTATTTTGCCAATGAGCTCCACCCCCACTCTTCTGATAATATGATAGGCTTTAATCTAGTGCAGCACAGTCCTTTTTTATCTATTCCTTGCTGTCTCGGTATTTAGTTTTTCAGCTCCTTCGGTCCCAGTTCTTTTCCACTTTAGCACAGTTTACCTTTCAGTCCTTGATAAATTCCTGAGGGCTCTAACAGGTCAGGCTCCTGATCCAGGCAAGCAGCATCGAGATGATGAGAGCAACAAAACCCATCCAGTGATCATCAGCCAAGTTAGCCCAGGAACAAGCCAGCAAAGAACATATCTAAACCTATTACACCCCTCTCCTCAACCCTTCAGACTGGAGCTTAAAAACCTTCCTGGGGCTGATGTGCTGCAGCTGAAGGTGGAAAGGCCAGGTGAAGCCGGTGAGGGTAATTCCAGCCTGGTCCCACTCTGAGGGCTCTGGTAAAGATAACTAAAATTGGTTTGGCTGGGGCACACTATCAAGGTTCAAATACTTTACAACACATACTTTTCTGGCCACTGTCAGGAACTAGACTTTGATCCAGGAGGACCTTTGCTTTGGTCCAGCAGACCTGTTGGTTTATTCGAAGTCTAGAGATTCTTCCTCAGTGAGTTTCATAATAAATTTCTAAGGACAATTTGGCACTGGTTTCTTTTTATCAGAAACATATATGGTGAAATTCTACCAGTCACTGGTCACAAGGAAGTGCAAGCAATTGTGAATGCCTTGGTTCCACTTTCAGGTGACACTGATAGTGATAGAGCATAGTGCCAATAATGCTAAAGTTGCAGGTTCAATCCCAGCATGGGCTATTTGCTTGAGAGTTGGACTTGATGATCCTTGTGGGTTCCTTCCAACTCAGAATAGTCTGTGATTTAGTGATATAATTAGAGCTATAAGAGAGGCATGAAGCTATGGTTCCTAGGATGTGAGGGGCTTTCCTCTGATGTCAGTGACCATCATATTGGATACCAAACATCACCATACTTCAAGAGCAGTAATTTTAGGGTAGAGGTCTGAAAGGATTTACATTTAAACACAGTACACCTGGGTTACCAAAGTAAAAATTTTTAGTAGGACAATCCACTGCCATTACAAACAAGATATGTAGTTACTCCATATAATTTCATTATTGAAAAAGGATAAAATAATATTGTGGAATTAAGACATGCTCTATGGGGGAAAAAAGGTACTAAACAGAAGGAAACTCATTAGAGGCACTACTGGAGCTGTTAAGGATTTAAGGATTTTGTTTTAAAGAACAATATAAGGCATACATATACATTTTCAAGCATTGGCAATATATTCAGCACTTTAATAAAACTGGCATGATTTTAAAAGGGATTTGATGTTTTTCTGCAAACTGTAAAACTCACTCACTTTGAAAAACTGTATATTTGACAAGTTTTTTCTGTGTGGGTGTGTGTGTACACCTGCATTGACATATGCATATGTAGCAAAGGCATTTGCAGGACCTGAAATGGAGAAAAACTTTAATGATTCTGAAATTGTTAGCACATATGCGTATGTCTGTGTAGTTTCAAAATCACAGGCTACTTGTATTAGAGAGCAAAAATATATACTGTGTTTTTATGGTAAACACACCCAAAATATACATATAGGATATGATTATCAGATGCACAGCATGGAAAAAACAAGCATCTGCAAGTACACTCAGGAGGTCTTAAATTTCTTATACTCTTTTCAAAGAACATGGGAACAACTGCAAAAAGAGGAGCTTGTCCTGACATTTTGATTGGTGCTTTTTTGCCCTGAACATAATTGCTTATACTACTGCCTAGAGGGTACCTCATCCTCCCAGAATTCACATTATTTTTAGTGCAGAATGGAATGTAGCACATTGCAAGCTTTTGAACTACCTCAAGGCACTGACTGTAAAACCAAAATATATCTGATTCAGAGGTTTTTTGTATGTTTTAGAAGATAAATATTAAGATTCTTTACTTTTTTGGTTTATTTTTCTCTCTTTTTAAAAAACCTTACTGAAATATTTTAAATATGACTGAAGTACATGTTTCTTTTCAGAAGGACATGGCCAATGCAAATGGATCTGCATTCTCTGTTAGGTGCTTAGTTATACCTTTTCTACAAGCTCCTTGCCCGACTCTGAGATCTCCCATCTTAGTTTTTAACCTGATGTCCAGAATCCTCTGACTTATAAGCAAAAAAGTAAAGGCAAGTAGCTTTGCAAAGTGGGTACCCTGCATTCCAGATACAGGAGAGGACGTGATGGAAAGACGATCTAACATAGCTTATTCCTTCCCATTCCTCAGAGAACTGATGTAACTAAATTGTCAAGGCCAGAAGTTAGAGGGAATGAATTAAAAATTAAAACAGGTCTCACTTTCCTTCAGAATTTGCAAGAATACTGCAAACCTCTTTGGAGCTCCAGAGTGAAAAGGAGTAGTGGGAGAGGCATGAAACAAATGGATGTCAGAACAGATCAAATCAGGCCTACAGGTCACACTTGTTATTTGAAACACTGGAAGGGGTCACTTTTGCACGGTTGAGCATGACGCAGTGAGGACAGTCCTGGAAGGCTTTACAGAAAACCTCATAGCAGACGTGTGCTCCTGAGAATGTGTACCTGTGTATGGGAGCTCCTGTGTGCACACACATGTATGAATGTCTAACACAGGGGGAGTTTGGCAGAACAGTATTTTACAAAATAAGAATATACATTGTTAATTTTCAAGGAAACACTAACAACACAAAGAAAATTTAGTTGTTTTTTATTGGAAAACAAAAAATAATGACCATCTCTACCATTTCAGTGGTGCCCAGTGACAGGATGAGGAGTAATGGTCATAAACTAAAACCTCAATATGAGGAAGAATTTCTTTACACTGAGGGTGGCAGAGCACTGGAACAGGCTGCCCAGGGGGTCATGGAGTCACCCTTTCTGGAGACAATCAAAATCCACCTGGACATGTTCCCATGTCACCTGCTCCAGGTGACCCTGCCCTGGCAAGGGGATTGGACCAGATGAACTTCCAACCCCAATGATTCTCTAATGCCATTGTGAATGATCTTATGACTTTCTCCTGCCCCTACTCATGCTTAGTCAAAATTGTCACATAATTGTGAGCTAAGGGAGAGCCAGCAAAATTCCCACACATATGCATAAAAATATGCATTCTCAGCCACACCTTAAAGATAAAAAGGTATGTATTGAAACCCGTACCATCTCTTACAAATTGCAACTTTCAACAAGTTTCCACAAATATTTTTTCCACTTATTTTCACTAATACTTAACTGCATCACAGGATTTCAAGTCAGTTTTTCAAGGCAAACACATTTGAAACAAAAAGAAAATATGAGTGGTGCCAAATATAAATGTAGATCACATTATGGCTCTCATGGAGAAAATCTGTTACAACTCCTCTACTCCTATACGAGCTGCAGCTTCAGGAAATGAGCTGGGAAAGTGATCTCCTAGAACTGAACCAGAAAATAATTTTCTTCCAACATCAGGAAGGCTTTTTAGAGAAGCTTGATGCAGATCTGTTGATGTCACAATTCAAAGATTAAAAATAACAGACTGCATTAACAGTTTCGGTTCCTAGAGCTATTGCAAGCAGCTTGATCATATTTGCTTGACTTCCAAATCCACATTAAGGAAAAGCTTTTATTTTTGTACTGCTTCTGGCATCCCACGATGCCAGAATTATCAATTCAATTATCCTTCATACTAGACAAGCTTTCTTCTACCAGAACCAAGGTTAGGTAGAACTTGGTCTCACTCAGGGTACTGGAGAACATGGACTTCAGTTTGGCTGACAGTCAGATTTTAACTCATTTTCTTTCTATGACAGTTCTGCTGGATACACCTCTCTGTTAGTCCTCACCTCTGCAAGGCTCTTATAGGGGCTTAATTATGAAGACTTCTTGACAGAAACTAATGGATGAATGCAGAAATATTTATTCTTAGAAGCTCACAGTTAGAAGTTAAAGAAAAATAAGCGGTGCACTTAGTTCTGGTTGCTCCCTTTATTTGTTCTACAGACAATAATATAAAAGCAGCAGGAGCATCTAGCAGAAGTTATAAAAATAACATGTATTTCCACTAGACAAGTGAGCTGTTTCAGTTAGAACTGCTTCACATGAAGATGTTATGAATATCTGAAGGGCAAGAGTGCATGGAAACCAAATTTCACAGCTTAATATGTAGAAATAGTGAAAAAAGCAAACAAAAAATGAAAAGGCATAAACATGACAGTTCAACTGCTTCACCAATCATCATGAACGTATACTCAAGAGGTCAGTAGTAAAACCTTTGCCTTCTCTTCCTAGTATCTGATTTCAACAGAACAACAACAAAAAAACCCCCCAAACCTAAAAATGAGTTAAAATTTGCAATCATCCCAAGCACTGAAAGCAGAAAGGTGCTATGTGTGCAAGAGAAAAAATAGTTAATGGAAGCTAATGTAGACCTGAGTTCTGCATTTCATTCCAGAAAACACTATTAAAATATTTTTATCTCTTTGTCAGGGTGACTGTCGTGTTGGAAGCCTAGTTTGTGTGAAAGCTTTCTCTCACATCATGAATTTCAGCAATAGATATATGCCTGGGACACAGAAACACTGATTATGAATTATTAGAAGGATGTTTTAGTCCAAAAAAGAGTAGTGAAAAATACCAGAGCAAGAGCCAACTTGAAAAATGAGAGATAACAATAAAATGAGAGATTCAAGGAAACCAATGCTGCATCCATGAATTTATGGAAGCTCTCCTAATAAAAAGATTGTTGTTTCGCAATTTTCTAACAATGGATGGATGAGTAAACTCCTTCGACAATGACCACGGAGAAGTGATCATTGGCACTAAGAAATGTATGGTCTAATGTAAATAAAAGACAGCACTAACTGTTTCTGGATGTGAAGGAGAAAGAGCAGTAGCTGAGATAATGGGAACCATAGTGGTGATGGTGAGTAGAGAAAGGTGATAAGCATATTGGCAAGAATATTACTGGAAAAACATAGTAAATTCAAAAAAAGGAATTCCAATATCTTGATATTGATGCAGCAACACTTGTTAACATGTCATTGCAGAGAATATAAGACTGATATCCTCAACATCACTGGCAGTGCAGTGAGAGCCTCATTCTCTGGGGAAGCAATTATTTGTATCTTTGTCTTTTAAGACCAAACATAACTACAAAGCCTTAGTAGGATACATTAAAATACATGACAGTCACATTTCTGACATATTCCCATAGCAAATGGTGAATGTCTGGTTTCACACAGACCGCACTGCTTTTGCGTCTCAGCATACCTTTTGCTCCACAAGTGAGACAGGGCCTGTACTGCCTTCTGAACCAACCCAGGTCGAAGTCAGGAACCTCTACAAAAGATCCTGCCAGATTTGTGCCACGTACCCCTAGAAAACTAACTGAAGTGCCGGTGCCAGGGACCTGCTACTTTATGAACCTAAATTCACAAATGCAGGCTTTGTTTTCTGCTGTGAGTGAAGAGAGATGACCAGCTTTGAATGTTGACTTTTATCCTTCTCTGTTGCCATTATCATCTAAGTCCCTAACCTAAATTAGGATCCCAGCCTAGGCACTTCAGTAAGGTGCCTGCTGTTACACACAATGGTTTTTGGCTTCATTAATGTGAAAGCACCCATTTGATTAAATGTCAACGAAATATGGGTTACTAATTCATTAAACTTGGATATTTATGTAGTTTAACTTTATCCACTGAAAATCAGGCATTTTGCCTAATTAACTGTCTAGACTTCCCCTGTAACAGAAAAAAGAGAGCACCCAACTTGGATGGGATGAATCATTCCCTGGAGGGTAACTATGACTACAGGCAAGTGCAGATGACTAGCTTAGACTACATGCCTAACTTTTTGCATGGCTAACAAAGTGACATGAATCTTGTCCCTTGACACTTTAGAAAATTCCAACCTTTATCTAAATGAATGAGAATTTTTTTCCTGGAATATAAGTGTTCAAAAACTTGAAGATGGTTGCTTCTAAACTCCTGACAGTAGGATTAAATATAAAAACATTAAAACTTCTGTTATGTTTACTGTGTAAGTGTACAGTATTATAATGATTTATTTTTTTCAGTATATGTCAGAAGATACTCTTACTTCTTTCCTAAAAATAAATGCATTTAAGTGCATGAAGTTTTCTATTCTTGGGAGGTTTCTTTACATGGATTAAAAATGTGAATTCAATTGCTCTGAGTTAGCAATGAAAAGCACAGACACTGGAATCAAAGTAATAATTGCAAATCAACAAATGATTGCACATGAATTTAGGATCAAAAGTACAAATTGTGCTTCTTCTGTCCAGTTTAGAGACAAACAAAGCTGAATACAATAGGAATCACAGTACGAAAATTTTATGTTTGCTCTGGGGATGTAAGTTTGGATTGTTTGGCATGTAAATACTACTTTAATTTAATAAAGAGTCCAACTCTTCAAGCAACCAAGTACCTCTGAGTTTTCCAAAAACAACTGGATGCTGTGGTGATCAGTCATGCAACAATAAAAAATATTTTATTATACTTAATATAAATATTTGGTTTGAAACTTTTATTCAAATGCACTTTAGAGAAAAATGTAGGACTCAGCACTATCCCTTTAGAGACTAACTTGCTTTGTCTTGACTACAATTAACCAAACTTCCACTTACATATTCTTGCATAAAAGGGAAGTAGTGTCAAATTCATATTTAGAATATACGTGCCAGAATTATCTTTACCAATGTTCAGAAATAAGATACTATCCCTTTAGACAGTAGGCCACCAAAAGTCTTATTATAATTCAGGTATTTTCTAATCTGAGTAGCAAAAAAGGAAAAGTAACTGTGTAGTGATAAAAAAAAATATTAAGTTTTGCTATGTTTCCCTGACAACAAGAACAGAAAAAATAGAGTAGATTTTAAGATAAGAAAGATTAACACATAAATATTTATTAGGTTTTTAAAATTCTTTTCTAAGACATCTATACTCTGCTGCATTAATTCTGGAAAATTAGGTGGCTGTAGATCCCAGTATAGACCTCCCCATTGCCTCCATCACCATCACCACCACCACTACCACCACCAAAAACCCCCAAGCATTATAGAATGAGATTCCATGATAGTGCTGCCATTTTTGATGGCACTCAAATCCTAATTTACTTTATTCTACTACAATTGTGCCTTCTTATGAGACAGATTGCCTAATGGATTCCTTTTATTTCTTTTATGCTTTTGCTGTGAAAGCTCTGCAAAACCCACTAAAGTTTGGTTAACTACCTCCTTTTTGCAAAACTTCTAAGCATTTCAAAATGTGACCCGGAACCACTGACATCAACTTGAAGAGTTCAGACATTAAACATTGTTAAAACAAGAGTCTATCTCAACAGAAAATATAGCCAAGAATCTATCATTATCTCCTTTATGAAAGTTTCTGTTTTCAACATCAAAGAGTTAAAAGTGAGATTTAAGAGAGAAAATGAACATGGCAAAAATCTGTTACTTTTCAAAGCACATAGGCAAGATAATATAATTCTAAAGGCAACTCATTTAAAAAAAAATTATGTATGAGTAGATATAGATATATACCATGATATATAGGTAGATACACATACACACACACACACATATATACCTCTGCATATAAATATACCTCTGCAGCACTTCCTGCTTTGATATGGATTTAGGGGGGAAAAACTCATATGTTTCATGGTGTGGAGCAGAGCTGGAGGGAAAGGAGCATGTACATCTGACAAGTACCTTCACTGGTAAGTGTGTGAATTTAATTCAATTAGAAGAAAAATGTCCCTACTGCATATTGTTGCTTACTCCTCCAAGAATTTCTGTTGCCAGGTAGTAAGCATAGGGAAAATATTTTTAGTAATGGATGCCATCTGTAATGACGTTTTGAGTGTGCACTAGTGAGCACAGACAGCACATGTGTGATGACAGAAATCTGATCTTCCTTAAGGGATTTTCTCTTTGAATCAAAGAACTACACTTATGTGAGATTTCAACAATTTAAAAGTGGACATATGTTCCTGATTGACTCAAGGGGCCTAAGCCCTAAACCAGACTTTTTTTGATTCCTCATCATATTGGGAATTTGTGTATGAACCCAGGGATGTCACTTCAGCTTTGATTCTCCAGTAGTAAAATAGGGACACAATAATCTTGTCTGATACAAACTGTAAGATAAACCCTCCAAAGTTAGTGAGGTAAGGTGGGTTATAAGCATAAGGCAAACAAAATGTTATATTTTGTTAAAATATTTTTTGTTAAAAAAATATTGTTAGAATTTTATTATATAATATATTTTAATGGTAGAATTCCAGGAAATAGGATTACAGAGGTAAGATTACATGGTCAAGGAAGTTAGACCATGGCTCATGCTCAGAGATGCTTGAGATGCTTGCTCTTTCCCTTGTGGAATTATAAAACAGTGAAGTAATGGCACACATGCCTTTAGCCACCAATGGGCTCATCCTTATGCTATTTGCAAATTGTTTCTGAAATCCTGTTCAGATTATGAAACACCAGGGTGTAAGAATGAGTACAGTAGGTTAGATCAAAGGTCCATCTGTCCAGTACCCTTTTCCTGACAAGGACCAGCCAAAGGGTTCTGAGATCTAAGAACAGACCAAAGAAAGAATAGTCTTATTTCCCGCGTGCTTTCTCAGTAAAGCTGCATTATATGCTTGAGAAGCAGTGCCATACAGGTTTCACTGCTGTAAGCTACAGACTATGCTACAAATGAAGGAAAGATAGTTCATACAGTGAGGGTGGCTTGAGGATAATCTTATGGCTGGCTTCAAGTTTTCTTGTAGCTGCCCTATTAAAAAAGTGTGTGTCTCTCAAAATTGTCCTCCAAAAGTATCTGCTACTCTTCAGTGACTAGAGAAGGAAATCTACATGAATATTTCAAACTGCATATACAACATTATAATATACTGGTGAACTGAGATGAATTTGACCCAGGTGTTTAAATCTTCATAACATTTTTAAGGAACTTCACTGACTGCAAAGGCTGTTAAAGGAGCAGGTACTAAAACAGCAGAGTAAGCCCAGAATGGAGTAGTCAACAAGGCAAACACGAGTTTTCCCATACAGAACAAAGCTAAGAGAATCTAAAAGTTTATAAAATTCTGATAGGAAATAGAAAAACATAAAAAATAAAGCCATATTAAGGAGAGGACATAAAACTAGACAAGAATAATACACGTACAGGCTTTTATATTAATAATAAAACTTTAAAACCCCCTTGGTTGAATTAGAATTTGTCATTAAAAACTCCACAATGTTGTCACAAAACACATCTCAGAAACTTGGTAGCAGTAACAGGCAGTAGGATCCTACAGAATCAGACTATGCAGAACAGGCAACGTATTATCCAGATGGAGAGTTCATGGCACCAGTGAAAGACTGGTGCTATATGTTACAGAAACTCTACAGTCAATGCAGTGAATAAGGTAAATGCATATACAAACAGCACAGAATCCACGTGCCTTGAAACCGTGTGCCGAAATACAAGAAATATTCCGCACATGGGTAAATGAGGATTATAAAGTAATTTCAAAATGCAAAATAGTATTCAAGGCCTAAAGACAAGAAGTAATAACATTGGGAAGCCTTTGTTTACCCTCATGTATGTTTAGAAAAGGGCAGAAGAAAGAGAAACTTTTTACTCATAAGTGATTCCTTGCTGACTAATATAGCCAGAGAACACCTAAGTGAACAGGTAGCTCATGGTTTATTACTGAGCAAGGTCTATTTCATGGCATAAATATCAAAAAAGCTATTATGTAACAGTGATAAAAATGCTCTTAAATTCAGATTTTACTTTACAAGTAGAAGGTCAAATCCATCTATTACACTGAATTTAAATTAAAAAATTAATTACTTAAAATCATAAAGCTTTTGAAAAGAAGTTTAAAGGAATGGACAAATGACAGAAACTGGGAAGGGGGGGGTATATGGAGTAGCTTTAAATATCCTGTTTTAGAAGCACAGAATACATCCACCACCTACAGAAAAACTCCAAAAAGGTCAATAAGACCAGCAACGTCAAATGGAGTGCAAAGAAGACTTGAAAGTAAATGGATATGTTTCAGAAAAGAAAGCCATATGCTAAGCAAAGAATAGAGGAAAAAAAAAATCCCAACTTAAATTCTAGCTTTTTTTGTATAAAAATAATGGCAGATCATGAAAGACTTTGAGGGACTAATTTCTAATGAAATAAAATCTAATAAGAAAGCTTTTAAGGACATAAAGAAAGCAGGATGTCTAAAAAGAGTAACAGACTATTAATTGGGTGTGTTCTGAAAAATAAAACCAAAACAAGAAATTAAAATAAACAGTGTTGGCCACAGACAAGGTCAAAGAAGGCCATAAACTGTGCCAAAGACTGATCTTCAAAAAGGTCAGGAGAAAAGCTTTCGGAAGATAACTGACACAAGGTCAATTTGTTACTCTCCAACACCTGATAGCACTCTCTCAAGACTTCTAAAGGATCTCAGATATAACAAGGCTGACATGCAGCAGTGGTAGATAATTTGTCACCTAAATAAACTCTGGAGTGAGAGGAAAGTGGCAAATGTGACAAACTTTAAAAAAGGGATTCAGGATAGAGTACGAGAAGTGGGAACCTAATCAGTCTGATTTCATATCTAGGCAAATTGATAGAAATATGTAACAATGGAATCAGTGAATACATGGAAAACATAATGGGAAAAATTAAAACAGCTGCTGCAAAAGAAAGTCATACTTCAAAATCTGTTAAGAGTGATGAATTCTAAAAAGAAAGTTAAAACTTTATCACAAAAGGCAAAAGACATCAAAGAAATCCTCTCAGTTTCTTTTTAACTTTGGGGCAATAGTTTAGGGAGAGTGCAGAGAAGACAGGCCTAAAGGACAAGGAAGTCAGGATCGTAGTTGATAGATTTCTTGTGCCTAAGTTTGGTATCATCTGCATAACTGATGTACCAAACGCCAGAGAAAAGGGCCCCATGGGAACATGAGCAGGATCAATGTCATACCTGGAGACTAAGTAGTGTGTTAGGGTCAGTCTGGGCTGCTGCAGAGGGTCAAGTTTATTGCACAGATAGATGGTGACTATGAGCTATAGTGCAAACCCTTTTCACTTGAGCTTTGATGGCAGACATAGATGAGAGGATGCAATGTGGCAGAGGGTGAGAGATGTACTGCAAATGAATAGAGCTGTAAGGATACAGAGAATGATTCTGGTCTTAAACCAGCTGAATGGTGTCTTGGAAAAGCAGATTCTATTCTTATGTGTGCCTGTGCTGCTAAGTAAATTACTTAAATTAATCTTTCACAAGTTCTATGTTTGTTCTACATACTTATGAGGGGTACCATAAAAAAGACAGAAAGGAGATTAATAGTTTTGTCTTTGTAGCAAAGCCTGAATACTGTGCAATAAATAATGCACAGGATCACACACTGTACAATAAATGGATTAGTGGTTTATTAAAATGAGCTCTATGTACTCTTTGCACTGAGGCCAGACTTTTGGAATTAATATTATGTAATGGTGTAATTAAAAATTAAATCATGATGTATATCCTTAACTAAATTTGCACTGGCATGTTTAATTCTAAAGGTTCACTTTCTTTTAAATACATTCTATTATAATCTCACTTAGACTCTCCTAGTAATTTCATGCATTTTTGCTTTTATTTATACTATTTAAATACATTTACTGAAGGAACATGAATACCAAGTGTTTACATATCATTTTACATTCTAGAGTACCTTGCAAATATTAACTAATTAGTCCTTTCCCAATAATGTGAAAGATAAGTAATAAAATTTTTCTTATCAAGTTCCAGGAAAGAAATTAAGTCATAATTAAGAAGAACACAGCTCAAAAGGGATTATTAGGTAGGTGTGATTTCTGGCACAAATATATTCTCCTTCCTGCCTAGAAAATAATTCAGTATTTCATCATCTGAAAATTCCCTAGGAGTTGAACTTTACAGCCCATAAAGGCAGGGAAAAAATATATCCCCAAGTATGGCGAGCATTACAATTTCATCATTATCAACCAATCAATGTCTTTTACATTAACAGCTTGAATTACTTGACTCTTCCCTTGGAACACCATTCATCTTTTAATTACAGATGTCAAAAATTTTTCTGTGCAGCAATACAGATTTATTTCTTTAGAGAAATGGTCTTGATTAAAATATAACAATTACCCTACAATCCTGCTTCTTCTTAAACTCCATTTTTAAGTTGAGAATTCAAAATATCATTCAATTAAAAACTCTTTTTGCTTTATCTTCTGAGATAAGACAACCAATATTTCAGCACAGTAGAGCACACTCACCATCACCACTGAGCCTGTGATACCATTGCATTTACCCCTCAGGAAACCTTTTCTGTTCTAGACACTAAATCAGTTGTACATTCATTCCAGTAATCTCATATCACTGAACTCCAGGAACTGACCCCTTACCTCCTTTCACCTTAGGCATTTTTAAAATATGCAACACTTTGTATAACATTCGTTTGCATAAAATACCAGAAGGGAATGCATTCAATATGTAATAGTAATACATAATAGTAATAGTAATAGTCTTTGAAGAGACACCACTGTTCAAGAGAACATTTCAAAAACATAAGTACAAGTGAACTAGCGTCAGCCACCTTGGACATTTTTATGCATCAGAATGGTGTATAATATGAATTATAATGCATGTAGAATCCATATACCATTATGCTATGTCCAATGGTAAAGTGCTCTGCTCTGGTTAAATGCCCTCCTGGGTCATGGAAACAGTCTGTCATTGGCATGGTAGTAGAAGGTCTGGTGGCTGGGCAGCAGTTTTATTCTGACCCAGTACTACTCTCATGTAGTTATGCTGCTGCAGTCTCAAAGCTATGAAGTTAAAAGATTGTTTTTAAAATTGTATTTATGTCTTTTACTTAAGTGTACTCTATTGCTATCATAGAGACAGAATTCCTAACAAGATTTCAGACTGAAATGTGGCAAGCATCGCTAGTGGTGGCCTCTCATTACTGCTTTCTGTTCACCACTTCCAAAGCGGGTGGCTGAAGCACAAAGCCTTGCTGCTGCCATTTAATAAGCAAAGGTGTAGACTTTTAAAGTGCTTTATGAATCAAAGATGCTACATTTCACAGAAATCCACTGGATTTCATATCTTAAGCTCTTCAGTCTGGAAAATTGATTTGTGCCCCTAACTCATGCAGACACTATGAAAAATTTCCTGTAAGATTATCAGTATGATATGACATTGCTTACCATACATCTGAGCCCTTTTCATTTCAGATCATTTTACCTCTTGAGACTGGTAAAGAGAAAAATGAATGCCCTTGATTTGGCCTACTCGGTTTGCATACTCAAGAGTGTCCTGCCATCCCAAAATCATCTCTAAGATCTCTCACTTATGTAAACTGATCAACTGAAATCCAGTATGTGTGTTTCATTGTCGCAGAGAATACTTGTCCTTTTAATTTATTTCAAGTTTGCAATACATGCAGATATTTAATACTGCAACAGCAAAAGCAGTATTAATTTCTGCATTGACTTCTATAAAGACAAATTAAAAGTACATAATATTGTCATGTAGAACTCCAATGTAAAATATCTCAGCTGTCTGTCCTTATTTTTCAAGGACTGAAAGAACATAATTCAAAAACAAGAACAAAAGCAACAAATGATGGCTATAAGCCAAATATTACAGAAGAAGTTCCCACGTGTTAGCTCATGCTATTTCATGCAGGAAATAGGGAAATATTTATGACTTTGCTTCTCTTTGTACAGATTAAAGCGCAGCTATATATTTATTTAAAAGCTATGGATACCTTCCTCTCTGGAGGTTTGTGCACAGGGTCAGAAAGGCCAATGTGAACTCTCACATTTGTTTCATATGATTGGCATTTGGGGTTTAAAGCATGAGAGAATGGCTTCTTGGTCCTCAAATGAGGAGAGTCAATCAAGCAAATTAACTCCTCCAAGCATCTTTAGCCCTCCCCTGATACATGGACTAGAGTGTGCTCTACTGCTTCCTGACTGTGGACCCTCTCCCGGTACCCTCCCCTGCAGTGGAGCTGTGCTGTGCTCACAAAGCATGGGCAGGGATATCTTTCACTAGTTTAAAGGAAAAAAGATGGCCTAGCTGTGATTTAATTTTTTTTTTAATTACAAGAGTATCTAATTTGACTGTAATTGATTACTAAACCAAATTTCTACATCTCTTTTATGATATCTTAATTTTCCCTTAAGGTTGTGCAATAGTAAACTATCTAACAAAATACTGCTATTCACTTCCGCATGTACTATTTTGTTCATTGTGATGAAGACGTTTCCCATCTTTTGCCACAAAAAGTAAAATGCCTTATTGAAAATACTTTCAAGCACAATAAAAACATTCTTACTTGTTTAAGTTTCTTTAGATCTTCATCAAGTTCCAAGTTGTCCAAAATAACAGCAACAAACAAGCTGAGTAGAATCTACAAAACAATTGTAAATGATTTGTTAAAGTTTATCTTATTTTTCTTAAGAAGTACTGTTAAATAATACGGAAAAATGGTGGCCCTGCTGATGTAAACACGATTCTTGCTTTGACATCTGTTGAACTAGTATCACCTGCTACTGTATATCTACTAGCCATTTTGCAAGTAGTAAATTGTTTTTTATCTTACCATGCAATTAGTATGAGTTTAAAAACGCTCAACTCTAGGTTTGATGATCAATGCATTATATATGTTTAACAATATACTCCTTAAAACGTACTACACATGAAGAGGAAATTAAATTAATCAGAAATAACAACAACAATAACAATAATAGTAAAATAAATGCAAAGCAAAATCCCAAAATATCTTGTAAAGCTAAGGTGGTTTTCAATTAAGGTGTGACTTTTTAGCCACCTGACAGTCATTTACTTTATGGACTTTCTTTATGCTCAGAGTGCCTCTGTGAAAAGTAGCTAACTCCACTTTGGAAGAAAAGTAAGCTGCTTTGTTATTTGCATGCATCACATGAATAGGAAACTCATGTCACAGGACAGGAAAATCATGTACCTCCATTTACTCTACATTAAATATTGTTTAGATATGTTTCTAGGAGGAAGAATCCCAGGGAGAGAAAAAAAAGTGTGTATCAGTATCAGATTATTACATTTTCCTTGTCTACAGATACTGACCAGAGGCCAAAGAAGCTGAAAATGTGACTGACATAGCTGAGAAGCAGACAAAATTAGGAGAGTATGGTAGGTGACAGAGGATATATCAGCATACATAATCAGAAAACTTCTGTATTAAGGCAGTAAATATGTATATATACATAAGTCAACAGCTCTCAGCAACTGCCAAGGTTTTAGTCTCTGAAGTTTGATGTAAACATTCTCAAACACACTGAGCTTCTACAGGCAAGCACCAATTTCTGATATACCAGAGAGGTACCAGAAGGTAACCTAACTTTTTTTTAAGAGAGGTACAGGCATAGAATTTTTCTGTGGTCTTGGACCACTGCGTGACAACCACAGCAAACATATCCTTCCACCACTACTTTTAAATGAAGTGTAAGTTTACCTGTCATATTGGAAATTTATTCCCCATCTATATAGGAAATGAAATTTAAGTGGGTTCATTTACCAGACAAGGGGTTTGGAACTCAAACTGTATCTGAGTTGAGTGTGTGGACCTTATTCCAAGGCAGGATTTTCTTTCCCTCCATGAACTATAAAGGTTCAGAAGACATAGGAAGGACTCTGGCCCATAACTTTCAAAAAAGTCAGAGTTTCGAAAAAACAGTGTTCTTTTAACAGGAAGCTGGCTTTAGCAATATGTAGAATTTCCTGCACTTATTCAAAGTGACAAATTGTATGTGCCACATAAACAATAGAACATATAATTTTCAGTGATCCAACTATTACGAACAGTAGAAAAAAAGACAGCATTCAGAACAGCAACACAAGACAGAATTCTGATAAAATACATAATCCCTGGCACAATATAGAGGCCCAGGGAAGCTGCCTTTAGTTTCAGGATGGACAGTGGTGATGCACCCCCTCATGCCACTCAAGTGACACTATGATCTGAGAAATGCTCATTAGAAAACGCCTCGATGAACTGCACTCGGACTAAGCCCCTCTTGAGCTTATCAGAAATACTGTTCCCTAAACAGGGAACTAACAGGTGTCTAATGAGCACCTGATGTTTAGTGAACAGCCTGGGAAAAATATTTTTCTTGCCTGCAAAACAGCCCAAGAGGAGTAATATTTCTGTTGTTGAACCTTCAAAGAAAGCTGCTGACTCAAGTTGTGGCCAGGATGGAAAATTACTATGACTAAAGCCCACTCTGTAATGATCCTATAAACAGTGGTCCAAAGTGAGATCCTTTTGAGCACTCAATTCCCAGAACAAGATGTATGTCTCAAACACTTGGATGGCTGTGGAGCCAGCCAAGGACTTTTAGTAATGACAGGCAAAAATCATTGGTAATAATCAAGAACTATAGGTATTAAATGCCAGAGGAAAGAACAAGGTTTAGATGGAGAATGGGGGTGAGGCAGAGATAGGGCAGCACTTTTCCACCAGCTGAAACACAACACAGTACAGTGCAAGCGCAAGAATGACTTGACATGGATATGGGCAAGGCATGGGCATGGACTGTAGGGTGGGACCTGATACCACCACAGACCTCCAAAGCCCTCTAACCCATTTCCAGAAGGCCTGAACAGACTGTGCAAGATAATTAATTAGCATAAAAAGAGAGAAACCTGTCCATTAAAATGTTCCCCCCCAAGCCCAGGCAGCACCCTCCAGTACCCTGGACATACATCCCACTGGCCGTACCGACACAGCTGGACTTACACTTACTAGCTGGATAATCACCCCCAGGATTCTGGACATCTCATGAGCCAGATGGATGCTGCTAGATCGATGCCAAATCCAGGCTCAGCATTCCCCCAGCTGGATTAACGCTGGAAACAGGACTAGTGATGTCTTTTTCTCTCTCCTTTTCTGTCTCTCTTTCTTTATTTAATTCATCCATACCTCTTGAATGTCTCTCTTCCCTTTCACCTTACCTCTTTATTCAAAATCCACCGCATTGTGCTTATATAGTAGGTCATATACTACAGTCAACATACTAATTTCCATGCCAACTGGAACTTTCTGATTGATTGTGGACCCTCTGACTTTTGTCATTCCTCTTGACCAACAAGCATTAAGGAATCTTAGGTACCTCCTTCATCTTAAGGATGGGTTGTCACACACAAACTACTTTGATCCCTAGTTGCTAATGAACAGTTTTGCTATAATTCCGTCAAGATTTTACAGTATGGTGTTTTCCTTCTTCAGACATCCTGGTCATTCCATGAAACTCCAGTACACGCTGCTCAAAGCATACCAGTTAAGAAGTTCAGTTCCATACTAAAAAGACATACAGTACTCATTAAATGTATCACCCCTTACAGTCTTGCTGATTCAGGCACTGATATGTATCCAGACAAGACTTTCATTAACTCCCTTTTTGCTTTTTTCCAACAAGAACCAAAGACAATGTACCACAAAAGAAAAGTTAAATGCAAACTTGCTATTTGTTAACTTCCTCTGCCGCCATCTCAACTAATGACAGTCCTTGTTTCCAAGAGACGGAGTCTTTTTTGAGCTTTAGTTTTCTTTTGCCTTCTAATGTGAAACCTATTAATTTCTTTCCAAGTCTCTACAGTCTGCTATGCCAAATGCCTGCAATTATCATTCTCAATTTTAATTGTCCCCCCTCTTCCGGTTGATGAAAGTAATTTCTTCATTTCATTTTTGTTATTCACTGATGGCTGTTTATTCTTAGAATGCTTCTTTTTGGTTTTAGTAGCAGCTCAACCATTTTCACGCTCCCTAACCAGTTCCATGTTATTTTCTTTCAAATTTCTTTTGCCTACAGACAATTGTGTCCTACACAGTTTTCCCTTCCAAGGTCTGAGGAAGATCTTAGAACTGAAACTAACAATTTTGTAAGCCCAGATAATTCTGCAAAGTTATCTTTGCAGGGTTTCTTCATTCATGTGGAATTTGCATAGGTGAATGAGAAGAAAAGTGTACCCTTATGGAGCAAAGCAAGAACTGTGCATTTAAATGCAAATTCCCTGCCAAAGGACTGAGGATGGTGTACTGAAAAGTGACTTCACTCCTAGCAAAATCAGTGCTTTCAGTAAACAAATTGGAAGTCCCAGATGACTCTTTCAAAATAGAAAACATAAAGTAGAATACTAAAATTGTTTTTACAGCTAAATTATTTCTCAACTAAGATATGAATTTTTAGCAGATAGGTCACTTGACACAATTTTACTTCATGGAATTGCTTAATACTCATCTAAGAAGTAAAAACGGATTCCTGATTAGAAAATGTCCTTGATGAAGAATTGAAAAAACATCAATAAGATTCTCTTACAATACAAGTAACTGCTTTCAAATCCATGACCAAAAGCTCACTTCCCTTTTGCTTTTTAACCGCAATTCCCATGGAGTTTTAAAGATCACTCCAGCATGAAAAGTTGTATTTTCTGACCCTTGTGAGCAAATTACATGTCCTCTGTATTTTCTGATACATACATTTGTTGGGCTTATACTTTAATGTGATTAAGCAGCTCTAAGAGCATGAAATGCACTTTATTGCCATTTATAAAGTGGTCAAGTATTCAATCCATATGAAGGAATCCATTACACCCACAACTGTTGTCCAATTATTCAGTCTTTAGAAGTGAAATACACTGTAATGTAAAAGAAGTAGATACAAGCTGGTGGAGATTGTATAAATACAGTTAATACCTTATGTAAGTAGACATCTGAGCAAAGGAAGAAAATGGAATGAAGAAAGTGAAAATAAGAATAAGTGCATCAAAACCTGCAGTGAATGGAAAACACAAAATGAGCAATAGTAGGAGTGAATTAAGGGTGCATAAAATGGTTATTTTCCTGATTGTGGTATTTTCTCTGTGTTGGTATTCAAATAAAGTACCAAGCCCTTATTGATATAGGATAACCAAAGAGATGTTTTCCTTCCCGTTTTCTCTATAAAAGAAGGTAATAATTCCATTTGAAATGCATACAGAAAGAAACACTGGCTTTTGTTTTTTTAACATAATCCACATTTCTGTTTACATGCAGGAACTGCTGTATTAATTCTCATCATTTATTGATTGATATACTATATCACATATAGTATATCACAAATAGTATATCACATTTCCATGCATTGATTTTGTATCAGGCAACAGGACAGTAGGGATGACTAGTTAAGAGTTTGTATCTTAAGGTTTTACACTTCTCACTTTAATTGCTGCTGCAAAGAGAATACAGTGAAAGCTGAGGAGACCAGTTCTACATGATAAATAAAATCACTTAACTCTGAAAGCATTAGAGCTGTGAAGGTACAAGACAGATAACAATTATATTGGATCTAAGAAGAACAACACCTCACAGCAGAACAAAGGTCACCACCTCATGTCACATGGCTGAAGGGTAAATTTATTCTACCACATCCACAAACTAAAAAAGCCACCTATGCTAAAAATGAGCACCACAATTAGTTTTAACTAGCTGAGAATAATAAGAAATACAAGAGCTATGAGAATAATTCAAAAGTAAATGAAACACAGCACAAATTTTAAGTGAAAACTTACCAGAGTAGCAAAGAGATGATATAGTATAAAATATATAGCAACTACTGGTGCCCACATATGTCCTACAGCATTCAGTGTCTGATCCATGACATCCACCCATCCTTCCTGTGTGAGAATCTGAAACATTGACATGAATGCCTGCAAGAAAGAAAATTGCAAACATATTAACAAATTATACTAATACGGTTTTATTGACACATTCCTAAAACTGATTTTACAGAGCAGAACACCTGTTTTGGTTTGCTTATTTAAACCTTAACAAATGTGTTTTACTTTTAAAGCCAAGTGAAAGGCTATTCATGAGCTAAAGGAGAAATAAATAGCTTGGTCTTTGACAGAACTGTAAACTGCAATTTGTAACATAGTCCAAGTTTCATTAGCCCATACAAAGAACTTTTTGGTTTTCTTCAGTGCTGAAAAAATAGGCTAAATATCCTGAGCATCAGGGATCATTGTTTTGAATGTTATATTCTATTGTGATTTTTTGATTATGCTTTTTCTTCCATGTTCCCTCTCTACAAATATACCTATAATAAAGTGTTACAATTAAATGTGACCATAAATTATGTTATCTTGATAGCGGAAGTGTTTTAGGCACTCCACAGATGAGAATAACCAACACACAGCAAGGTCTCTTGATTCAGCCAATCAGACTTTTTCCTCTATATTTTGTAAATAGCATTTTTGGTGGAACTTCTGTAACATTTTCGAATTCCTTGAGACCAGGTATACATGTCAAAAATATAGGAAATAATGGGAATGTTTCAAACAACTTTATTTAGCCATAGGAACATATGAAAGCAGATAAGCCTAGAACCCAGATACCTTTGAAACCCCAGCTGGAGCCTGCAGCACCAACTAGAATTGAACTCAATGTGAGCAATGTGTAACTGCAGATGTACATCCTATACAGACACTGAGGAATGCACACTGCCTAGGAAACAGAAATTTGAGTATGGTATCAATGAGGCCAAACTATTGTATAAGTTTCTTTTGCTTTTGCCTGACATCCAAAGCATTCTCTTCCCAGACAGTGAAGATCAAAGCTGGTATCTTAACTGAAGTTTATGCATAACCAAAAAGGGCTAGAAACTGAAGACATCAACAGTGCAGCTTACAGCTAATAAGATTCCTAGAATTCAAGATGTTAACACAGTTCCAAGGATATATTAGATCTGTGCTCAGTGTGCCCAGCAGCAGCAGATTAATGCATTAATGCAATGGCACAAAGAGAAGAGGATTCTTCTTGTCAAACCCATGAGAAAACAGTATCCAGACAGCCCTTCACATCAACTTACCCTGAGCTAAAACCTGTGCTGGAAAAGCTGAAAACATGTAGCTATACAAAGTTATGTGCTTGGGAAACAATGAAATGGGTCTAATTTATTTTTAAAGCTGCTGGCAAAAACAACTGGTGGGAGACTTCAAGTTTCTATTATTATTATAAACCACAGGAAAATACTTCGCTTGGGCTCTTTATCAAGTTTATAGAGTTTTTCAAACAAAAAAATTATTTCTCTTAGCAGTTTCTTCCAATGCAAACAGAACCATTAAGGTTATACCCTCACCCCTAAGGGAGTCCACTCCGGGTTGTGACTTCTCACCTGCAGTGAAAGCAAATTTACTCTAGAGAAGACTGTCCATGTGCATGTATACAGCACTTGGTTTCGGCCCCATGTGAGATCCCTATGGCTAACAATCATTAATATGTGGTGACAAGAAGCTGGTTCAAATTATCTGAAATAATAAGGAGGATGTGGCATGACTTGCTACATGCTGTTTCTGTATCATGAAATCAAGCATATACCAAGGGCTATCTGCCTAACATTTCAAAGGAGGGCCTGCAAGTACAAAGCATGCTAGGATGGTGTAACAGGACTGGGTAAGGCAGGGACAATCTAATCCAGTGCATCTTGTTACGCAGGCACTGCATAAAAGACACTGCCTTTTTGGAGTGCCCAGTTGGAGAGAACAATTTCCATGTCTGTAACCAGGGCTTGCCTTGGAGAAAGTCTGCTGGAAGCAGGAAGGAAGTTGACTAAACAGTATCAGAAGACCACTGATACTGCCTGTCCATTCTTCTATTGACCACAGATAAGGATTCTAGCACTAAAGCTTTTTCTCCTTTGTTGATTTAAAGAATACATATTTTAAAGTGCTCAGCACTGCTTCTTGGTCTCAGGTTCCCTCTGTAATGGGGAGCTGAAGCTAAACCAGGCAGCTGTCATTTGGCTGCACTCAGAGCATCCCTGGAGCCAGTGGCCATTGCACCTGGCTGGTGTGGCACTCCTTGCTGAAGCATAAGGTGGGCACTACATTAAGTAATACATCCCACTGCTAGCTTTAAAAACACCTGAGGGACTGGATAACTTAACTAGTGCAGTATCCTTTCTTCTGAACCACACTTAACTGCCACAGCTTACTGCTTTTAGAAAATACATATTTTACTTAATTCTTCAAGGTATAAAAATACCTTCAATACTATGTTGTGGACTCCTCATTAATACAAGCACTAGATTAATGTGGAGAAGAAATTCTTCTAACGTCAAAAAATCTAATCTTCCATCCAAACCAGTTGTGCATAAAGCATATAGTTTTATAAAATGGCCTTTCAATATAATTTAAGCACTTCATTATAACATTAAAGTCCAGTACAACGCAAAACATTAGTTTTAAGTAAATAAAGCAGTGCACAATGAATATGTGCTTTGCACCAAGCAATCTTCTTTAGAGCAAGTTATTTTAAGCTGAAAGGTGTACCTCCCACTGTTTATTTTAAAATTAATTTGAAATGCAACCAGCTGACAGAATCAACATCTGTGAAGACGAGACTTAGAAATTTATGCAAATGGTGATTTTCTGAATTAATTTATGTTATAGAAAAGACTGTCAATTTCTTTGAGTATTTATGCCCTGTTACTTAATGAGCTGTTTTGATGATGGAAGTCAAACTACCTTTTTATTTATAGCGTAAGATTGGCAAAGGTTTGGTAGAATATATGAGCCAAAGTGCCAGTTCTGACATCTTGTCCAACTGTTACAGGGGTGGTGTCACACAAATTATTACTTAGAATTATAATGCACTTGTCTTGTAACTGGTGCTTGTGCACAAAATTTTAGGGACCAAATTCCACTGGCCTAATTCATAGAAGCAGTTCTACAATCATTGGAATTACTTCAAATTAAGTTAAGGGGGTTTAGGACATTGCTGTAACATCCTTGCAAACTGTTCTACCAGCATAAACTTATGTTTTCCTTGTGACACAGTCATGAGGGCTCAGTGATGCCCTGAGAGAAGAGTAACCGTCCTGTAAAAATGTGGCAGTGATACTGAGATTTTAACTTCATCAGAGAATTAAGACTGCACTGTTCATCTTTTCTTAATATGTGTTGCTTAGATTGAACTAGTATTTCACATAATGAACTTTCTCCAAGCTCAAGGCTAGGAGCAGAGACTTGGTTTTGTGAAAACTCAGGGATTATTGCTGCTGTGATCAGTTGGGCCTGGCTTTCATCTTGTGTTGACCCATTTAAAAGAAGGGCAGAATTCCCAACTTTGTAACTTGAGACACAGAGCAGTCAGCACATGGCCCCAAACTCCAAAAGAAACCAGGGCATGGAAGTCAGGGACACTAACAATGTGTTTTGTTCTCCATACAGTGAATTTTCTTAGCGGCCGCCTTACACCTATTTGAACAGTTTCCCCCTCCCATTCCTTCTTCAGGGGGCCCTGTCCTTCCTCATGGCTCAATATGTGCAGGTGAAGAAGATGTGCAAAAATAAGAGATGGCAGATTGGTTAAAAACAGTAAAGCAAACATCTATATTTTTATACTTAGTATTAGAGAGAAAGCCAGTCCATTTGGCATGTTGTAATGGCCAAAAGAAGGGTGAAATTAGTAGCTATGGCAACAGTGAGCTCTTGCGCCTATTGATTTTCATCAGGAAACCATGTGAAAACATGCAATTTAGAGGCATTAGCAAAAGGAGGAGGTCTATTTGTTCCAAAACCCATACTGTGCCTTCTTATAAAGCACTTAGTTTCAAAATTATTTTAGGTTTTGTCTCTTTCAGTGTAGAAAGCACTTTAATATACAAACTCAAAATTTAGCCTCTAGTGTCACCATTTTTGTCATCATGCTTGTCATCTCTGTATTTGCAACTGAAAAAAACTCACAGTAACAGTCCTGGCTATTTAAGGTCTGCTCTTCTTTGAGGGTAAGCTCTTAATAATTTATCTTAGCAAATTCTGGTATTGCAGACTTCATATCATCTCATATGTTATATATTCTGTCTTCAGTTATGTTTTGAAAATAATTATAATTGTCTTATTGCAAACTGATTCAGTGATCTTTATTCAGGGCAGAAAATGTGACAACTCCCCAGACTTTGCTAGGAGGACACACTCCTTTAGAGGGATACCACTATTTCACACCATCAATCACAATTTTGAGTACAGAATTTTCGCTAAATTTTAACCTCTTAAGAGATGCTGCACTATAAAACTGCAAAAAGAAACCACATACTGTAAATTTTACACTTCTGAAACAAATATAACAAGGTGAATATGAATACAAATAAAAAAATAAATAATGAGATACTCATGCTTCTGGCTATGGTAAGAAAAGTATAATTTCAATTCAGTATTGCTGGAACACTCTTGCATTGTTGCTAACAGCTCTTTTCTTTTTCCAGAACTTAAGTCAGAAAATAGAAGACAAGTAAAGACATTCTCTGTTTGTAAAAACATGGTTTAATTTGCTGGAGAGAATATTTTATCACCCTTCAAACAGGGATTTAGTATTTTCATACACCTGTTAAAATTCAATATGCTAGAAGACCTTATTGAAGCTTAAATGGCAGCAGATTAAAATGCTCAAAATAATCCAAAACATTACTAATGTATTGATATAAATTGGAAATTTTTCATTGCAAGTGGGTTTTTCTCAGGTACTTGTATCAATTTATCTAGTTAAAATGTGCAGGTGATTGCAATCCTGTCTTAGTCATACTACAATTATTCTTTCAGGACTTTCACTGACATTTTGCACAAATAATAAAATAATCCTAAAACAAAATTCCATGGTGATTTGAAACCTGCAGTTTGAAGTTTTTTTCAGAAGGTTTACATGGGAATTGAGCACAGAATATGGTGGTAATATCACCTGATTTAGAGACCTGACTTAATTAGGAAAGCTTAAATTTTATTTCATTTTTTCCTTTCTTCAGCATTTAATGAATTATACTGAATATCTAATTCTACCGGCTGCTTTTCTAAGCATGTTTTTCAAAACAGAAAGCATGGTGTCACATTATTCCCTGTGGGTAGGTATTTTTTTGTCTCACATTTGATGGCCAGCTTCCCATACATCAAGTTGAAGCTTGATAATTACAAATTGTTGTTTAGCCATTTTGTTCACTAAATGCATGACCCTTGAGGCTGCCTTATTCATTGTTATTTAATTGTTCCAACCAATGCACTTTCACTAAAATAGATATATTGGATAACCAAACTGGAATGACAGAAACAAATAAATTGTCACTGGAACCAATCCATGTACACTCAGTCTAATCCACTATTAAAGAAACTGCATTATTTTCATTCAGAACAGTGTGCTTCAATAAATACATTAGCTCCAATTTCCACTGATTTTCAATGTTCTGTTCTGAATTAGCACAATGCCTGTAAATATCCATTATTTATACCCAAAAGGCAAACACTTACTATGTCAATGCAGACAGGTTTTATAACTCCATGCAAAACAAGCATTCCTGTACAAATCAAGAACAACCACTTTCATAATATGAAGATATAACTCATGTGTAGACATGTTTTACATAAATTCTTGGATTGATATTTGTGCCTGTGGATATGAATCCTCTTCCTGTAACATGCTAGAGTACTGTTAAGCCATATAGTGTGTTGTGTCATCATCACGGTGCATAGGTAAAATTCCTCTATGTTCCCTTGACAGCACAAATAGAATACCTATCTCAAGGAAAGATGGCTTTCACTACAGAAGGACTACAGGAAGACTATTACACCCAGAAAATACAATTTTTTAATCTATACATATGGAGATAAACTGCTTCATGTTTTGCAGAAGGAAAGGAAGACTGCTAATGTAACACACATGATAGAATATGTCCTGGGTTGGGCTGGGATAGAGCTAATTTTCTTCCTAGTAGTTTGCACAATGCTATGTTTTGGATTTAAGATGAGAATGATGTTGATAATGCTCTGATGTTTTAGTTGGTGCTGACCAGTGCTTGCACAGAGTCAGGGCCTTTCCTGCCTCTCACCCCACCAGCGAACAGGCTGAGGGTGCACAAGATGCTAGGAGGTGACACAGCCGGGACAGCCAACCCCAAATGACCAAAGGGATATCCCATCCCATATGGCATCATGGTCACCATATAAACTGGGGGCAAAACTGGTTAGAGGCTGCAAATTGGGAGCAGGCTGAGCATCGGTCTACATATAGTGAGCAATGGCATTGTGAGCCACTGATTTTGTATATTCTAATTCTTTTATCACTATTGTCTCCCCTTCCAGTTCTGTCCTACTAAAATTTCTTTATCTCAGCCCACAAATTTTACTTATTTTCCCCAATTCTCTCCCCTATCCCACTGCAGGGGGAGGATTGAACAAGTGGCTGTGTAATGTTTAGCTACTGGCCAGGTTAAATCACGACAGAATCACAGAATCATTAGGATGGAAAGGACCTTTAAGATCATTGAGTCCAATCATTAACCAAACACTGCCAAGTTCACCATCCATGGTAAGAAAATATCCATTATAAGAAAATAGTAACAAGGAATGAGTAATCAGTGCTTTTTATACTTGCCCTTGGAAAGGTTGTAAATCTATCCAGCTCTTCCACAAAGCAAAACATCTGTAAACTGATTGCTGACATTACAATCAAAAGGCTGGCAGTAAATACTACCAAACTCCCAAGTTTTTTTCCTGGTCCAAATATCTTATACACAAAATCCTCCAAAGCAGGAGAAATCTTTATAAGGCGAACTACTCTAAGAACCTGCAAGGAAAGAGAAAAATGCAACTGTATCAATTATTCGATGATCACATTAATCAACAATGTTCAAAATATCAGACATTAATGGCCAAAAAGGGACCTGCAGCCTTGTAGACCAATAAATATCAAGTTTCTACCACTTGTAACAGACGGCAAGTTGTGTGTTAGGTTAAAACCACAAAACCTGGGACATAAGCAGCACTGAGGCATACAGGCATGGGATGATAGTACAGGCATGGGAGGACCCAAGGTCTCCAAGGCTATAGTTAACTCACCGACCGTGAAGAGTCATTGCAGAAATGCAACTGGGTAAAGCCAGCTTTGGGGTAACAAAGGGAACAAAAAAAATAGACAAAACACATCACAGATATTAAATCTGAATGCAATGTGGAATTAGAGACCGAAGGAGGTTTATAGTGTGCTACCAAACACAAGAACAGCTCCAGACAGGAGTCAAAGCACATCAGTCTGGATTTAGTAACTGAGAATCTCCTGAAGGGCTAGGTAAATGGCTCCAGTTTGATTATCATCACTGTTAAAATGTCATTATTATACTAAATGGACAGCATCCTGAACAGTCTTTGATGAAAGCTCTGCTTTGAGCAGTGGGCTCAATGAGATGGCGTTGAAAGGCCTCTTCCAACTAAGATTTCTCTGATTTTATGATATTTGTTATACCAGGTTAAATATTCACATAAAGAACTGCCAAGTCTTCTTCCACAGATCATCTTTCCATTTCAGTGACCTGAGGCAAAATTGTTTGGCATTACATACCACATAACCTAGCAAATTTGGTAATGAGCATAAATTATTTTTTATAATATTTCATATTATATATAGCATGGGAAATTTTGGGTGGTGCTTCTCAGTATCAGAAAAACTCAGTATCACACAACAGTATTGTTTGCCCCTGACATATCAGACCTCTCAGCAGTGGCAGCAAAACTTTGACCTTGTGTGGAACTCCTCACCCATTCACTGCTGAGTCTACCTTGAAAGAGCTGCTCACAATTCTGATTTTCCTGTTTCTGCCATTGATGTTGACACACTGACATGAACATCAGTATCAACAAGGGCAGTGGCAGCAACAGTAGTTGCTGAAGACACCAGACAGCGCATGGGGCAACTGAGATTCTGCAATTCTTAGGAAGAAAAAGACTCTATTCCAAGGTATTACCTGGATTTCCACAAGAATCATACAGGAACTAAAAGGTAGGAATTGCAGTGCAGTTATTGGCTGACCTTATGTACAAGTCAAATACTATTACTATGTTGTTTTTGGAAAGAAAATAAGTATGACAGAAGTTGTTCATATAATGAGTTTACTGTACCCTGTATCTTTCTAATAATGTATACCTTTGGACTTCACATGAAGCTTATCTCCTACCCATTTGTAAGGTATGCAGAATATGCTTATCATCTAGATTCAACTACCAAAGGGGAGAGAGAGAGGGTCCGCTCAAGAGAGCAGCTTACTCCAAGCACACCAGAGCCCTTATGTGAGACAGGATGAGCCTTTGCTGTCTTCTGTGGCAAAGACAAACAAGGGTCCTAGATTCAGGGTTACACTGGACAGCTTAATTTACACAACGTTAGCACAAGGTGAAATAAAGTCCTTTGTTTCATATTGGTACCTTGACTACATTACATATAATCTGAGTTCATGAAACTGGCTACTAAGGCAGACAGTGAGATGAGTGAGATTTCCAAGTACCATTAACATGTAAACACGGTGCCTTCTTACTTACAAGATTTACTCACGGTGTAAATATTAGCTCTGCTCCCATCAATGCTAGTTTCAACACAAACCCCAGTGGGGAGAAGATTTCATACTAGTTGATATTCTGAGTGGTGTTTTAGATAAACTCAATTATCTGCATTACTTTTTTCCCTTTTCTTTGGAGAACTTTAATTGACCTTTAAGCAACACACTAAGCTTATTGATACTGTTTGGTTTCTTCATTTATTTTCATTAGGTGACAAATTGAATCTAGCCAAAGTACATTCTAATGAATTTATGCATTTTGTATAATTGGACTGCAAATTGTATTAAATTTAGGAGCTGTAGAAGATGCACTATTTGGATTAGATTTAAAAATATATTAAAAACAAATCAAAATGAGTAATGCAAAAGAGGAACCACAGCTTTGTTACAAATAATGGCTGCATCTCCTGCAAGGGATGATAGTTATTCAGAAAATGAGTCAGCAGTATTTTCCCCAAGCACAAATACAATACCATCACTTCAGTCCAGTATAGGTTTAATTCTGTTTAAACCTCTCCCTTTTATGCTGGTTCATTACAGATCTCTGCAATAATATGCAAAATCTGTCATTTCTCCACTGATTTTATGTCCTACAGATTATAGCCATGTAACAGTCCTTTGCTGTAGTCTTTCACAGAGGGCTTTGCAAAGTGCCTTGAATGAATGCACAGTGAATGCAAGGAAGATAGGTGGGAGGGTGGACAGTAGCCAATGTAGTAAAGAGTGAGCGATGTGCTGGCAAAAGGTAATGATACAGACTAATGAATAATGCAAACTGAAATGTATGCAAGGAGGACTAGACAAGCCAAACAACAATTCATGCTTGCTATTCTGGAATGTGTCAAGGACTTCTGTTTTCAGTAATCTGTTTTGTTGGCTGACAAGGAACACATTTACCCTGTCATCATGAATACCTAAATGCCTGGAAATCTGCCTAACATTAAGACATATTCATGTGAAAAAGACTTTTTGACCTCGGTTGATTTGAAAATGTGTTATCTAGCTTGCCCAGAACTTAACTGTGGAGGAGTATTGTGTGTACCTTACATGCTGACATCAAAGGTGTTCTGAAACCTTCCAATCATTTGCCCCCTAGGGGATTTGGATTGCAAAATACAACCCAAATCTTTCAGTGTAGCAGGTGTTTCTGCTTGTAAAACGTATGTCTTTCATAGACTTTGGAAAAAAAATCGCATCTTGAAATTTTCATAAAAGCTAGCACTGTGTAATTAAAAAAACCACCACCGCCACCACCACTGCTCCACTAAACTAATTAAATCAATTAAAAAGACATTATTTTATTATCAGCATCTGGTTACATTTTAGTTACACTTTCAATCCTATGAGTTAGTGATGACATCATCCATTTAGTCCAACATTCATATTTTATACTAAAAATTCTTACAAAGAAACCACCAGTCATAAGTGGACTATGTTTTAATACAGACCAATTATTAACTAAGTTGCTGACTGCTTTAACTGAGAGCTCCCAGCTATGCTCCCTGTGTACTTTTGACACAAGAGTGCAATGGCATACTCCTGACAGATCATCCTTTCTTGCACCTTAGATGTATCATGCTGCACTGAGTAACAACATTCTACATATTTGGACAGGAAAATCAAAGCCAGAATGACTTAAAAGTCTTCAAATGATATCAGGTGAAAGCAAAATAGATTTTTTTTATCCTGAAAGCTTTCTTGAGCAGGTCTGCAGAACCATTTAGAAAAAATACAGGATGACATTTGCAGAAATCTGAAAATTATAAAAATTATAAAAAAAATTATATTTCAACCCACACTTGGGGAGACTGCTTCCCCCATATTGTACTCATGATTACAAGATGTGTCTCTATAACTAATCACATTTATTGACAGGAGTCTGTCTGATGATTTACTATTTGCCTTTATTGAGTATTACGTATTCACCATGCCAATCCATTGCTGAATAATGGGCAGATATGAATCCTTTAATATATATATATTCTTAAAAAAACCCCTTTCTTTAGCACTGTAGAATATAACACATAATGAATCCCAGTGCTTTCTCCCAGAACTGGAACAACCCTAAGCACTTGAAGGAGCATGAATAGGGAATTGGTTGGGCTGGCTGACAAGAAGAATCAGAAGTCAGAATTAATCAGTCTTTTTTTGTCTCTCTTTCCTGCTCTTCAGCCAAGTGAAAATGCAGGAAGAGCCTAAATAAACACACTTTTCCTCTAGATAAGGAATAGATGGACAACTATAAAACCCAAGTCTAGGATGACTCTGGATAAATTACCTCAGAAGACCCACAGTATCTTAGTTAGGCATGTGACTGCCACAGAGATGAAAATTTGGAGAAGCAACAGCAAGTGAACTGAGGCCTCAAGGAGAGCAGTCAGGAGAGTAGTGGTGGACACTACTGGAAGGTGATGTTATAAACAGCAGTGTACAAGGTCAAGGCTCAATGAAGAACAGTGAAGAAACAAAACAGAACTTAATGAGCAGTGAAGCTTAGATAAGAAATGGGAGTTACTGAAAACAGAAAGGACTTCTCAGCAATGTTAGAAAGAATCCTATTTTTGTAAATCCACTCAATGAACACAGTTAAAAGCAGAGATTTGTTATTTTATAGTTATTCTCAAAATGAGGCAATACTGTGAGAAAATTGAAATTTGTGTGAAATGTGGATGGGTAATGTTTTAATTTGGTATATAGGGTAAAAAGTAAAAGTATCTGATCATACCTGAAAATATGTAAATTGAGAGTGATAGAGGTCTGGATAAATATGGAGAGTGGTTCCAATCACAAGCAGCAACTCAAACTTGTGAAGAGATGAGCTGATGTATCCTGTGAAACCCAAACACCAGATCTTCAAAAGAGCTTCTAAATCAAACAGAACTGTAAAAGCAACCTAGACGGATATATAAAATAAGAAAGATGCATTCAAAACACTGAGTTAAATTAGAAGTTTCTATGTCATGATGTCTATCAGGGCTTTGTATGGCAAAAATAAAGATCTTCATAATATTTAACAAAACCAACCATATTCTGAACAGAAGAAACAATAATAGATTTCACTTCATAAAATTTTCTAGACTCAGCATAGACAGGTAGATTTCACAATTTGCAAAGCATGAAATAGTAAATCCCTCCAGATGATCTTTCACTTAAATACACATATAAAAAAGAAAATATGACTTACAACTTATTTTTTTTTCAAATTATGAAGTAATGAGATTTCTGAAGGATTTTAAGAGATTTAAGAAAGACACCAAAGTTTAAAGGCCTCTAGTTTGAAAACCTCTACTTCAATTTTCTAAAACATCCAGAGTAATATGACAACCAAAACAGCTAGAAAAGAGGCAATGGTTTTTAAGCACTTAAAACAAATTTTTAAAAGAGCGGAAATTCGAAGTTAGTCCAGAATTGGTTAATTTTCACAATAATGTTAAAGAACTTGGACATGGTGGGAAGTTACAAGGGAAGAAATCAACCTGTAGTGATTAAATGACTTTGGAATTCTTCCAGAGGCCTTTCCTGAAATATTTGCACAGTAAATTGCATAATGTTCAGCTTAAACAAAAGGATAGGTGTACGTCTTCAAGATTTATTTTCTCTTACTTCTCTCACTACCAAAAATCCTTCTGGCTAGACACACTTCCTCATGTGCCTTCTTATTTTACCACTGTATATACTCTGAGGTGCTCTCTTCCACACTGTCCAGCAGACAGGAAATGCAATGGAAACACTTTTCTGTGACTCAGAAATGTTCTCCTCAGACCCTTTACACACATTGGGACTTAAAAGAGACTCTAAAATAACATTAGATCACAACTAAATACAACTAATACTTACAAAGTGCAGTAAAAATAAAGAAAATGCAGCTTACATCTCCTTTGAGGACTAGCATTATTAGTCTGTTAAGGTGGAGAGACTAATTGACTGTGGGCCATGAGGTCTACTGAATTTGGCTGGGGATAAAAATGCTAGAGACTAAGATTTTAATGCTGACCCTGACAGTGAAAATCTCTGGGATGCTGTGTTAAGTATTTACATTATTTAAAATTTAAACTCTACAGTCCATCAAAAATATATTTACCAACATGAAAGAGAGAGGTTGGGAGATAGCTAAATAAAACTTTACATATTTTATGTGTACAGGACTGTCACAAACAGGAGTGGAGATGGAAATGAAACAATGAAGCTTATGTCCTTTGTTTATTCCTCTAGTCCACAGAGCTATTTACAAGCACTGCTACCAGCTGTATTATATGGCTTCCTCAAGGCATGTAAAATAGTTACCAGGCTTCAAATGTCCTCAGAATGCTTCATAGCACTCCATCAATCAGGAGATTTTCTTTTTCTTAGGTGTCACGGGTTAGCAAGCACAGCTCCGGATTTTCTTGCAAAGAGGTGCTTACAGCTTCCTCTATGACCTGACAGAGCCTATCAACTGGCTAGTTCGAATATTGACAATTTTTAAGCCACTTAAAATTTTGACCGCCTCTGTGGTCCACATTTAAGAATGGACAAACCCCGGGAAAGAGTTCTCTTGCTTCCGGCTTTGGGAGAGGTACCTGGGCTGGGCCTGTATGGGGCCCAGCAGGCCCGGGCCAGGCCCTGCTCAGCCAGGGCCAGGCCGAGACACAGCCATCCTGGAGCCGTGCGGCCCTGTTCCACCTGTGGTCCCCCCAGCCCTGCTCTGTGCAGACGGTGTGGAGCCGGGACTCTACACACTCCCCCCTCTCCAGTGTGGCCGAAGATTCAGCTGAAGCTGCCCCGCTGCCAGGCAAAGATCATGTGACCAACAACAATAAGCGACTCCAGCTGCGGGGCTGGGTGAGATTAACCCTTTTAGTGCTGTAAGTTTCCTCCAGAATAGATGAAGCCTGCAGACATAAAGTAAAGAAAGAAGAGCTGAAACCCTGAGGGAGGAGAAAGAGGAGATGCTTAGAAGCTGAAATTCTGTTGTGAAGCTATGGTGGTGATAGACTATGATATATCAGAGTACCCATTGTAATTTCATGAAGCATGGCGGGGTGGAGTGTTCAAACTGTAACTGTGAGCAAAAGCACTTGTTCTGGAATAAGCAAATGCTGAAGCAGCTGTAATTTGATGAGAAGTTTGAACAGGGAGAGATGGAAGTGGTGAGGGCTCTTGCTCCAACCGGAAGGAGAAGAACTCTGTTCCTAGAGATGCTCCCAGAGATAGTCCTAGAGATGAAGATGATGAAGACCCTTTTCTCCCAGGAAAGGAGAAGGGCCTCTGTTCCTGGAGCTGAAGATGCTCCCTGAGATGGGTGAGGAGAACCTTTGTTTTTGAACAGCTCAACCTTAAAATTGTACCCCAACAGCTCAAGATTGGACCCTCAAAAGCAGTTGTGGGGAAAGCTGTAAGTTGGGAGAAGGGACTCCCACATGATGCGAGCAGAGAACCAACATGGGTGGCTGTCTTGTGATACTGAAGCCATGAGAGAATTTCTTGTGGAGATATCTCCATAGCATGAGCAAGAGAGACTCCTCTTCCTAAATGAACTGAACAAGGTTATTATGGAAGTGGTAAACAGACTGAAAATCTCAAGGGTTGTCTTCTTACATTGTCAGTGGGAGAAGGGAGAAAGGTGGGGGGAGGAGAAGTGTTCTGAAGGTGTGGGGTTTTTTTTCCCTTTTTTTTCCTTTCTTTTAGGTCCGTTAATAAAGTTCTTTATATTCTTTTAAATTTTTTACCTGCTTTGCTTTCTCCTAATTCTTATCTCACAGAAGGTAAATAAGTAATGAGTATTTTGGACCAAACCACTATATTAGGAAAGAAAGGCTACTAAGAAATATTTGTGTGCTTTCAGTCACAGACAGTGTAGGGATGCTTTTATGCCCTTATCCTCAAGTGGATCTGGCCAGTTTTTCAGCCTGTGCTCTGGGATCTCAAAGAGCCAGGTTTGAAGAAACTACTTCTTTACATGAAAATCTCTAAGACACGAGGAAAATGTTTTAGCAAAAACCCTTAAAAATAAAGCTCACTTTTAATGACAAGACATCTAACCGAGTCATAAAAGAAGAAGAGCATTGAATTAGGCAAAATGGAATGGTGGTTCAAAAGCAGCTGCAATTTAGCTCAGAGCAGGTGGAATAACAGTGCCATTTAAATACACACATACACACTTCAGAGCACATAGGCTTCCTATTAGAACAAGACTAACAAATATGATGTTAAGTGTATTTTAATTTATTCTAAAAATGTGTGGGCAGGATCATTTGCATTTCACATGCTTGTCAAATGAATTCAAACCACTGGCACTTAAAAATGTATCAAATGGTTTGCATAACATCTGATTACATTTATACACCTGTCTTCCTGCTGACAGAGCTTGTATTTTTTCCTTCCTTGTAATTAATTACAGGAGAAGATTCAGAATATCTGACTAGAACTTTTTGTTAGGCATGAAATGCAATACAATTTTATAGTTTTGTGTGTTTTTTTTTTAAGCTGGAATAATTCCTTTCGTTGCTGTAGAGACAAGGCAAAAGCAAACACAGCAAAGCAGAAAAAGCAGGTGTAAGACATGAGCAGCCACTGAGCAGCCACCCTCCACCGTGTTGTCAGTTTTGCTTTGGGGAGGCCAAGGAGGACCTAACAGAAATGGGCCCTTTCTCTGATAGTTATTTCCCTTTTTTTCACCTGGAAGCTTTATGGTATTAATGACACCTTCATCAACACTAAATTTTGCTAGTAGCCACTTGCCTCTTTTTTTGGCAGAGGCAGAGCTTACTATCAGTCAGCATCCAACAGTGACAGACTCTGTTTTCTTTGTGTCTTACCTGAAAGGTTATCAAGCTGTCGGGAATGACAAGAATTCTTTCAACGAGGATCAGTGGGATTAAGGGCACAGACCTCTAGCCCCTCCCTCACTACCAGATTTGACACAGCATTCAATCCTTCCTTCATCCAGGACAGGCCAAAAGCTACCCAAAGGCAGCAGTGCAAGGGGGCAGGTTACAAAAGGAATCTAGGAGAAACTATATAGGAGCACTTGGTTTTGAACTCTGGTATTCAGACAGTATTTGTAGGAATCATATGCAACTCAAATAAGACAGCTAGTCTGTAACATGTTTTAATGGAAGACTCATAAGAAACAAACATCCATCACTATTCTGTCTAGGTATTGAGCAGTTAAAGTTAGCATCTTCATTACAAATTACCAAAATGTGTTTGAAACTCTACTCTTTCCAGGATACTGCACTGGCGTTTTGAGTCATCCTGTTAAAATTCTGGTTTTGCCTAATCAGCAGGACTGATGCATACAAGTTGAAATGCCTGCCAGAATCTCTTATTACTACTGGGTATACAAAATTATGCAAACAATGGGATCTGGGTATAGATTAATTTGTTTTATCTTCTTGTCTAACCTTTGCCTTCTTGAGCCTTTTAATTTCATTTCAACAATGAAAGCAGGTTTCTTTTCTTGGTATTGGGCATCTCAATAAATCCATTTAGTTTGCCCACTGACTTTAAGCAGATGTATTAATATGTGACCCATAGAACAGACCAAGTGAGATATTTCATTAGACATATCTTCTCCTAAAGCCAGCAGCTTCCAACATAACTTCTGGAAAATGTATCAGAAAGCCAGATATGCTTGCTGTAATCTATCTGGCCATTTCCTTTAGCAAATGGAATCCTCACCACTGTTGGCTCCTCAAGTCAGCTCCCACTGAAGGGAAAGCTTTCTGTAGCCTACTCTAATAGAAGAGACAGAGCAGCAGCAGTGCATCCTGCTTCAACTAGTTTTCTTCACCAAGGAAACAGACTAGCCACTGTGGAATAATCTGCATTGTTTGAGTATTCAGCCTCTTCAAGGCTCTTAAAAATATTTCCTTTGTTTACCCTTTGTGCTACAAAGAACAAGTTTCACAACAACCAAATAGGAAATGACAGCAGCTTATCAATTTCTCCTCTCTCCCAGGATTTTTTTACTCTTCTGCTCTTCTGATACTTTCCTTTGTTCCTCCTTCCATAACATACTAGGGTTTTGTTAGTTTGATTCTTATAGTGCCTCTAGTAAAAGCATCACAGGCTTAAAAAACAAAACAAAACCAGGAAACCGAACAAATGGACATTAAAGAAATGCTTTACAAATAAAAAAATCCCACGTTTCTCTATCTCAGAATACTTTACCTCATATACTTCGAAATGTAAAATGTAGAATGTAAACAAATGTGTTTTCTGACAACCTCTCCACTTAAAAATCAATTATCTAAGCTATGCAGAAACAGAAAAATATATTGTTAAAGCGAACTGGACATTGCTTCTAGGACAGAATTATAATACACTAGTCTACATTATATACTCACCTTGAATAAACCCTGGCAAATATTTCTATCGGAAAAAAAACCCCTGCAAACTTTATACTTGAAATAAATGTTGAAGATATTGTTTCTACCACTGATTAATAAAAGCATTATTATACTATATATTCAGAGCCAAAATAGAAATAGGAAACAGAGTGTTCCCTATTTTTGAATATAAATAGAATTAATGTCATTTTGTTAAGAATCCAGGCTCCACTTGCTGTATCCTGGGGATAAAGCAAAAATGCCTGCTGTGAAGAGTTCATGGCCTCAGGCTTTAATGTTGACTTAATTATTTGTTTCCAGCCAAGGATATTGTACTAGATTTGCCTGTGACAGAGTTAATTTTCCCCATCATAGTTTGTATGGTGCTATTTTGGATTTGTGCTGGAAAGAGTGTTGGTTACATAGGGATGTTTTAGCTGTTGCTGAGCAGTGTTTGCACAGAGTCAAGAGTTTTTCTGCCTCTCACCCCACCAGGGAGCAGGCTGGGGGGGCACAAGGAGCTGGGAGGGGAAACAGCTGGGACAGCTGATCTCTGCTGAACACAGGGACATCCCATCCCACAGCGCATTGTGCGCAGCATATAAGGCTAGAGGAAGCGGGGGGGGGATGCTTAAAGTGATGGTGTTTGTCTTCCAAAGTTACTGTTATGGCTGATGGAGCCTGGCTTTCCTGAAGATGGTTTCCCTGCCCATGAGAAGTGGTGACCGAATCCCTTGCTTTGCTTTGCTTATGTGCATGACTTTTGCTTCACCTTTTAAACTGTTTTTATCTCAACCCATGAGTTGTCTCACTTTTACTCTGACCATTCTCTCCCCCATTCCCCTGAGGAAGAGTGAACAAGAGGCTGCATGGGGTTGAGCTGCTAGCTGGGGTTAAACCCTGATAAAGATTAGAATGAGTTTCTCTGCCCTCAATTCTACTCTCAGATCTGTGGGGCGTGTCATAAGACAACCCAGCATTTGCTGGCTTTATTCCAATGTCTTATTTTCAGGATAATAATTTTCATGTTCATGTAGTTTTTCAAATAGACTTAGAACTTCAGACAAAATAAAGACAACACATTTCACAATTAGTCTTGTAATTGTTGTCCGTGCCAACACTGACTCAATATTCACACAGAATACAGCCATACCCAGCAGCATGAGAGACAACAGAGAATGATGCAGCAGTGCTGTCTCTATAATCTGCACTTTTTTAAAGGTTTGAACTCTGGTGCTGTGCTTAACGGGCTTTTTTGCTCTCATTTTTGTCCCAGAACTCACGAACTCTCAGCTTCATACAATTTTAAGAGATCAGATACAAATTCTAAAACTAAGATTAAAAATATGTATTGACTCGACCTTCCTTAAACTAAAGAGATTCATAAAGCATTGCATTGTTATGGACTAAAGGGCTTAAAGTTGGGTGTGTGAGTCTGAATATCAAAAATACTTAGACATAGAAAACCACACAACAACCAAAAGCAGAGAAACAACCAGGAACATTCTGCTATCATGCACTCTAGTCTAAGAATGACCCCTCTGGCTCCAAAGGACTGTGTAACTATTGAAGTCAGGGAAACTGCAGTAAGCATAAAGTAGACATGTGCCCAATACAGGCAACTGTGATCAACACTTTCAGAGAACTGATCCTGGTGCACTGGTTAAAGAAGTGATCTTTCAGCACTGGTGATTTTTTACTCTGATACAGTAACAATTCACAGTGCCCATGGAAATAAGTATTTTTAATAAAGAATGCTACAATATTGATTGCACTTGATTTAGGAAAAACAAATATCTATTTGAAGCTTTGCCTGTACATTAGTACCAAAGACTTCAATTACTTCTTTTTTATTTTCCTTTACCTGAATTAATTATTACTAAAAAGACAAGTATGCAAGGTTCTAGGATCTCTAGTTCTTGATCTACAGTAAGATCTTTGACCAGCTAATGACTCAAGCAGGCTTCCTGTCAAAATGTCACTTGTACCTCCACTTCACTGTTCAGGAGCACAGACTCCTCCTTTAAAAAAATCATGCCTGCATAAATGTTTTTTTTTGGTGGTGCGCTCTTGCGACTGCTGAAGCCAGACTATTTGTAACACTATTTTGGTAATGCTTAAGGACCTTCTGGCAGCTAAGTATATCTACCAAATAAAGAAGATTTAGGAAGAACTTCTATACTGTATTTTTAAAATACAGTTTTGTCATCTTTTTAAAGTGAAATTCTTCTGAATGTTACACTCCTGCTAGAGAAAGATAGCAACTCGGCAGCCATGCACTCCCTGCAGATGTTACACTTAAGCCTCCACTTACTACCACTAACATTTTGTTTGAGGAAATTACCTTTCAAAAGGTTGTAAGATAGAGCTGTCAGCCGTTGTCAGACAGAGGAAGTTGAACAACTTAGCAAAGTATTCTTGGAATGCTTAAGGGAATAAAAAATTACATACTAAAATGTTCTTGACAGTCACATTTTTTACTTCAGCTTATCTTGAAAATTACCCAGATAGTTGTTTCAGCATACTTACCTCAGCAAGGTAAAATTCATCATATTGTCTCTTGAAATTTTCTCCTTTATAGTAATTACTTGCAGCAACAATCACATCGACAGCAACCATGCTTAGTATGAACATATGAAACACGGATGACCTCATCATTTTCTACAAAAGAAAGAGTAAATTTTATCATCAAAAGGAGTCAAACCACATGCATTTTAAAGTTCTATTACATTGTCAAAACATAATTGGCTTTAATACTGTGTTATTCTAAAGCTTCTTTATATGATTCTAATTTATTAATTTTTAAAATATGTTTTAATATATTGCTTCAACTGGTTTACATGGCAAGTTTTGGGGATTTTTTTGTACTTTTCAGTTTTTATTTGTCAATTGACTTCTTACTGAAGGTTTATAATTTAATATGGTATCCATTACTTTAGTATGTTTTAAAGCATAAAGAGCATGTCTGTCTACTCAGTTGGCCCTGGTTAATACTCCTGCATTATGATTTATTCACGCAAATCTTGATGACTTACTGTTCAGGAAAAAGTAACATCAATTCTATCTTGTGCATTGCTTTTTCTCAAGAAACAGATGTATTATGGGATTCCTCTGATGTCAAACTATTGCCTAAATGAATAAAACACATCTACATATAGTAGATATATACATCTGGGCCAATGAGCTGTGAAGTACTCACAGATAATTCACATATCTGTGTACTTAAAGCTTTGTGTCACTGCTGCAGCAGTGACACAGGAGAGGAGAGAAACAGAGGCACAGAGCACCATCCAGGAGTTTACATCTGTGAGATACCAAAACATTACTGATAAGATACATAAGAAGTATGCAGAAGTTCAAAGAAATAACTTCTAAGCCCCCACCACAAAGACCATGGACTTAGGATTTACCCTGAAAACTTAACCACTTCCCTCACCGGGTCAGCCACAGTAGAAACAAGAGTCAAACAGACAAAATTATTTTACATTAATCCACCTTTGAATGAATGGTCACTAATATTGATAACTTTTTACAAATTCCCACAAGTAATAGAGTTCAAGTCTTTAATATAAGTAAGTTAAGTACCATTATGTTTCCTTGTGTATGTTTCTAAATTGTGCTAACAATGGCAAAAGCCATTTTTATTTGTTTCTGAGTTTATATGTAGGGTTGTTGTATGTTTCTTTTTTGATGAAATTAGAACATAATATGGGCCGTATGGGAGGCTGCAAGGACTAGTATTTGTTCAGCTTCTAGCAAAGCCTTGTGCCTGCCTACTGAATAATTAATTTCATCTTGAATTCCACCGGTGTTTAAGATAGCTTCCTTAAATTGAAGCTGAATGGAGACTAAGCACATATTTACAAGCATACAACCTGATAGAATTGCCTCTTGTCTCTTAATACCTGGACTTTTTGTGTGAATTACAGGTAGCAGTACAGAGAGAAGACAGCTCAAACCCTTCTCATGCAAGCCAGCTTCCTTTTGACCCTAGTGACACAAAATGGTTGCATATTCTATTCTAGAAAAGGAGGTCAGGAGATAAAGCCTTACATCCAGTAATTTACAGAACAAGCAGGGGTTAATACCTAAAGCACAGGTAAGTTACCAAAATAGTGGCTAAATAAGGTCTTGCTTTTATTTTTAATCCACAAGGCAAGCTATAAGAATACAATAATTAAAGATAGGGCTACTGGCATCAATCATGCATTTTTTTTCAGTAGTGTGATTCAAAACAGGTGTCATCCTTTACATTTCCATTTCACACAAATTCTAACCAGATAGTTAGTCTCTCTGCATATTTTACACTGTATTTTTAATGGTGTCAAAATTTCCATCATAATAATGAAGTATTCTGTCTCAATTGTGAAAATACTTGCTAAAGAAACTAGTAAGGGAGGCTGCAAAAGGCACTTTTATCTCCTTTCACAGGGAAGCAAAATGGTAATACAGGAAAAATAAAAATGCATAAACTGTCTCGATACACATGTACGTATACGCACACTTTGTCACTAGTCTGTACCTCTGGACACTGTGGTGATTTAGGAATGGTACTCCTCAATTTAGTGCTGCCACTGATACTCTCTGAACCACACCGCCACTTGCTCACTGCTCACTCCCCCCGTCCCCTTCCCCTGCTGGTGGCTGGAGAGGAGAATTGGAGGCACAAAAGGTAAAGATCACGGGCTGAGATAAGAACAATTTACTGGAGGTGGCAATGAGATAAGAAAATGAACAGTCACAGCAACAACATTAATAACAACTGTACAAGAGAGAGGTGAGTGAGCCATGCACAAAATGTTCAGAATCAGCACTACCCGAGCACTCCCTCTGCAACACTTACTTGACTGGAAAAGACTCCTGCTTGCAAGAGACTCCTTTGCCCCTGACCCCAGCAATGACATCACGTGGTATAGAATAACCTCCAGCTTCTAGCCATGCCCCCCTTTTGGCTACTGCAAAGACTAATCTTGTCCTGGCCAGAACCAGAACAGACACTCATAAAAAGATTTTCCAGTGGCATATTTAATCCTGGAAAATAAATAGCAATAACAGAAATAATATCCTAACCACAGTTTGTTTCACAGAATCACAGAATGCTTAAGGTTGGAAAAGACTTTTAAGACCACCAAGTCTAACCTAGCACCACCACCATGTTCACCATTAAACTGTGTCCTCAAGTGCCATAGCCACGTGTTTTTTTAAAAATTCCAGGGATGGTGACTCCACCACTTCTCTGGGCATTCTGTTCCAATGTTAAACAACCTTTTCCATGAAGAAATTTCTTCTAATATCTAATTTAAACCTCCCCTGGTGCAACTTGAAGCCATTTCCTCTCATCCTGTCATCCCCCCACCTTGCTACAACCTCCTTACACGTAGTTATAGAGAGCAATAAGGTCCTCCCTGAGCCTCCTGTTTTCCAGGCTAAACATTCCCAGCTCCCTCAGCCACTCCTCATAAGACATGTGCTCCAGCTCATTCACCAGGGTCCTTGCCCTTCTCTGGACTCACTGCAGCATCTTTTATTTTTCAGTAAAATTCAATAAAGCTTGTTGTCAAGGTCGCCTTCCCAATTAAACTGAAAAGAGACTATTTAGCTAATAGAGAGTATTACACTGGCATAATGTGATTCAACATTAAGATAATAAGGAAGGAGGCTCAGACAGGATGCAAGCCAGGCACAGGCTATGTAAAGGCAGGAACAGCTGGCTGAGGCAACAAATTAGGAGATAGCTGTGGTGAGGAACACTAAAAGCACCCAGGTGCTGGCAGAGAGACAGAGAGCACAAAGGGCCAGCAAGGTGGAGGTATCTGAGCAAATACCTCCCCTGCACACACAGCAAAAGTGCTGTGCTGAGGAGATAAAAAAATAAATAAAAAAAATCAATCATCATTTTTACATCTCAGGACTGGCCAGTTCATAGGGACCAGATTGGCATCTGTGTTTCTTGACTTTTTCTACGTCATGTCAGAATCTAGCTGCTCACTTGTCATGAATGCTGTGCATGATTAGCAGCTTTCCCGTTGGCCTCTCAGACTGCTGTATCTTTAGAAGACCAATCACAGTACTCTAACCCACAGACCTACTGTGTCCAGCTTTCCCCCTACTCTAATCTTAGTTTGTTCTTTCTGCATCACAGAATTTTAATTTGGATTTGCACCCTTAAAACGATTCAGACACACCTCTGCTGCAGTGTTCAACCATGAGAATTCACTGTTTCTTTACATATTTCTGTATTTGGAATGAGGTCTAAGTGAAAGCTGAATTTAATCCACAGCTCTTGCCCAAGCCTTGAAAGTAATTTTGGATCATCGGATCAGCAGTGTGTTATTTGGATTACAGTCCTTTTCAGGGCACATAGGCATGGAAAATTCTCCACGCAAACTGCAAAAAAGACACATAATGCCAATTTTTGTTCTTGTTTAATTTACTGACCTTTTTTTAGCCCTTGGATGTGTGTTTCTTAAGCTGTGTAGGAATGAGATGAAAGAAATATTCTGATGTTGCTGTCAGCCAGATAAACGGTAAATTGTACCTAATATTTAATTTGATTTAAGATTATGTGTTGAAGAAGTCTCAAGTGAAATGCCCTGCTGCTGACATCAATCAACTACAACAGTGACGAATTTCTTACATTTACTATGAATTACCTATAATGCTGGCATCTGACTGGATGCAGGATGCTAATTCTCAGTGTCCAGGACAATGAAGAACCTGTATGGCACAGCGCGTTAAAGATGCAGTGGCCATAAAAACCAGTACATGACAAACTGTTAATGACTGAAATTCTTTCATTGTTTGGAAATACACAAAGGAGCCAATCTGTTTTGTGCTCAGATGGGAATTTCATGACTGCAAAAAATACTTCTAAAATACTACTCATTGATTCAACACTACGGACATGTTTGGTGCAGATGAGGAACTCTGAATGAAAAACTGTATTTCATATCCCAGGTTCACCCAAAAATTCAAGTAATGACACTGCAATTGCTGACAGGTAGAGACTACCTGGCTCACTTAGTCTTACAGAGCATTACAATGCACAGTGTAAAGAGGTCCTTTGTCACTCCGGTAGTATCAGAATGGGGTACATTGCTTTAATACTCCTCCCACATTCCTGCATGGCAGAGGAAGGATGAGTGACATAAACTTGCCTTTGCCAGCTCACTGCCCTGGAGAACATCCACAGCAGCTGCCACTTTGCACAGTCAGAGCCACACAGACACTGGCTCAGGAAAGCAGTGGTCCACGCAAAATGCAGTCACTAAGCAAACTGGAATTACTGAATATGAAACTACCTTTTCCTAATGCTAGATCCCATCTGGGGGCTTGATATGCACATTAGGTCACTCCTTGTATCACCCTCCTTCATACAGGATTTTTGTTTCAAGTACATAATAGGTCTTACTTACTAAGCAAGATGGTAAATGTTGTAAACTTGTGGGGTCTGACAGACTTAATAATGAAAGAACCCATGGGCTACATTACCCTGATATTACTATCTCAAAACTGACCCAGTTGATGATGTTTAATATTATCATGTGAAACCTTGAAAGAGGTGTCTTCAAAGGGCTCAGTGGTTTCTGTTTAGACCTACAGGAATTCAGATGGCATCTGATAATATTAAGTCTTGGTGGTAGTCTAAGAAAACAAAAAAAAGAGGAAAAACCATCTTGAAGAATAAAAAAATTGCCTAAAAAGCCCTCAAACTTATTAGTACTGAGCAAGACATGGTGAGGATCTGATCTGTAGAAAAGCTTTGCTTATTTTGGCTATTTAGTGTGCGAAAAGCTTAGAGTGCATAATTGTCAAACTGGCAGGGTAGCTCTTGAAAGTACCAAACCAATTAATGAACAGTGTAAACATAATTTAACTAAAAGACTTTGATAATCACTACAAGGGTAAGCAACTTTTTTTCAGATTTTGATACTCTTGGGTTGTGCATTCATCAATGGTAAAAATACAGTTGTATCTGTATTTCTTTATATTTTAGATATACTTTAACACTTCATAAACCAGTAGTATCTCCTCATCTGTGTTATAATGGAATGGCTCTAGCAAGCTTCTTACTCCTTTTTCATCTTCATTGGCTTTTGCTATTTGCACAAGGAAGCTAGATCCTGCTAAAAGATTCCACCCAAGCTTCCAGCTATAGCTGTTTAAAGACCTTGTACTGGCTACATGATCACTGCGGTTTACACCTATCATTATAATGATCCTGTATGTTATTTGTACTCCTTTCTATACATGCCTACTTGAAGACCACCCTTTCTGGTAGTTAGAACAGACTTTGGTTTGTTAAAGTTGTTTGGATGTGCACAAAAGAGTTGGGTGATATTACTGAACAGCAACTGAAAAGCTTAAATTTGTGCTACTCCAGTCTTTTTTACTTATGGGCCTGTTGCAGCCTAGATCTACCACCACAGTGACACGAAGGCAAATTCAAATCCCAGCTTATCTCCATGCACAGAATCACCATCATGTGTGGAGATACATTCTGGAACAGCACTGCAAATCTTATGGTACCCAGTGACTTCAGAAAGCCCAATTAGCTGGAGTTATGTGGGCATCACAGAATACAGAACCCTTATTCAGAAGAGCTAACAAAGCATGACTCAAGTTCATTGTAGCAGCTTGGAAAATACTAGGTCAAATAGTAATAAAATGAAAGTATTGTAAGTAAATTCTCATTCTTTCTGGACATTCAGAGATCAGCCCATGGCTCCTAAATACATATAAAGGGATTACGGTTTCATAGAGCAGGGCCAGTTTAAGGTGTATGCACAGCATTTACACCACTAAGAAAGGAACATGACTGCCAGTCATTCTTGATTCAATGTTGAAAGCAGGACACATCAAATGCCTCAAAAACTATTATAATATACAAGACCAGAAATAGCAATACCCCTTTGACTTCAGGATTCTATGACACAAGATTTCTAAGAGTCACTAAGCAAAGATTCAATCCTGGCCTAAAGAAAAGGGTAAGTTTTTTTATCCTGTACATGTTTAGTATACTTATGGTGTTTATTTCGTCTTTTTTTTTTTTTTTTTTTTTTTTGCAAAGTGCTTGAAGATACCTTGAATATGAAAGAAGCTTTAGAAAATCACATTCTATACACTGCTAATCACAGATAATTCATAGCGTGAATAGGATAAATTTGATTTTCATCTTGTTGGTTAATGGCCATCTGAGCAAGTACAAAATTGTGAAATTGCAGAAAATTTTCCCTTTTGTTTGCAGTACATTGTAGAGCATTTTACAAGCTATGTAACTAATTTTCTATAAACCATTTTGCTTTCAACTTACTTTATGACTGCCTGACAAAGATATGCTTGTGAGGAGAATTCAGCAATTATTCCCATGCTCTGCAATCTGAACATTTCTGAAAATTATTAAGCATTAACCAGAAATTTTATGGGAACAAACTTTTTAATATCTTATATTGATGCAGTTATATATCAGTATGGGACATTAAAAAACATTGTAAATCTAAGATACTATCCACTTTATTTGAGAGGAACTTCGATGCTAGATGAATTCAAATAATGCAGCTTCATTGAGGAAATGGTAAATGATGAGTTTAAAGATGCTGGAAGAGGTGGCTTTTAGATACTGCAAAGGAAACAAGTCAGTAGCCACAGCTCAGATGTTTGGTGATGACAGAGAGGCAGTCTTGGCTTTATGGTGCAGGACAATTGTCCCAGTGCAATGAGAGCATGGTGGTTCTTCAGCAATTTTGTCTACAGACACTTGCTTTAACATTTTTATGATGGTAGAGAGGAAGTTCTTAGGGTAGTGATGTGGTAGAGATGAATGTAAAGACCCTTTAAGATTCACAGCCCAACGAAAAATCTCCCTAGAAACTCTAGGTTACTTTCAGATCACCTTAGCACAGAGAACCTTTGTTATCAGCTGCAGGAGATAATTTAGATGGTAAGGTGATAGTCAAGGGAGGAAAACACTCCCCAAAACACAAACATCATAACTCTGCAAGTTTTAGAATACGTGTTTGGAAACCTTTCTATAAATGTTTTCTGGCTGCAGCAGAGGTGACCCTGGCCTGGCAGAAAGAGAAGTATAAACAGTAAACTGTCCGGGCTTGTAAAATATTCTACAAGTTTCACTTTACTGTGCTTCTCTTTCCACCTTCTACCTCATCTGATTAGGATGCAAAAATTAAGGTAGCCACTGCATCTGTGTTTTTACAGGGTGTCCTACCATGCAGCCTCAAAACAAGCTGGAAATGGGACTATTTCTAAATAATGGTAACATTTCAGGACATGCAAATATGCTCTCCAATAGGTATGCATTAAGATTTTGTGCTACAACAACATATTTTAAGGCAACAAATATTTCAGGTGACATGGTATAGCTAAAATCATACAGAAATCGGCAGTTGTTAAGAACTATCTTCCAACAGTCTAAATGTCTCTGTAATATTTGAAAATACAGGTGAGTCATTAATCTGTCATATTTACACAGACTCTCCTGCCTTTTAGAATAGATAATTTTGATTTAAAAATTAAAAGTTACTTTAAAAAACAGCAAACTGAATTCTGATCAAAGGAACAAAGTAAAGTCAATAAGACAGAAAGAATGAGAAAATACACACTTAGGAAGTAAACAGATTGAAATAATGATAGAAAGTCTACTGAAGAGAAATGAAAAACTCTTATCTTGTAGAGTTTTTTGAGTAACCAAGCCTTTAAGTCCAAAGTTTCTGTCAGAAATTAGATACATTTTTTCCCTTACATCCTAGATTTGAAAGTCAAAGTTCTATTTCTGCTATAGGACTAAAGAATGTGTTGCATATGCCTCTTTCAGACTAGCTGCATCCTGTTAATTCACATCCTGCAAAAACAGAATAAAGCTATAGCATAGATACACTTCTGTACGCCTCTTACTAACAGCAGCCACTTTTCTCCTCCCACAAACTTCTAATAGAACAGTCAAAAAGAAAATGGTGACTCTTCTGCCCTAAAAATCCATGAAATAATGGCTTCTTTGAAATTAAACTACCCTCCTCCCCACCAGTTTATAAATCAGCTAACACAGTATGTCATTTTCTTTGCAAGAAGAGAGAGGAAGTAAGCAGCCTTTCAGCGACTGCAATCTGACTTACAGAAATTGAGAGCAGCTGCTGCAACATAAAAGAAATCTAAAAATACTACTTAAATTGTTCACGATAATAACAATGCACAGAAATTGTTACCTACCTGTCAGATTTTTAGAACTGCTAATAAGTATATCATCACCTCAGCAGTAATTTACTCTAAAGCTACATACTATGAAATGCAAAACAGAACCCAAATAATATGAAGTTTTAATTTTTTTTCCCAAATATAGCCATATAGATCAATTCAGAAAATATAAGTCAAAATGATTAATGACTAAAATGTGAAATTAAATAGGCCAAATTAATTTTTGTTTTATATCTAGTGACTTCATCAAAGCTGTAGGGTGGAAATTCACTCTGTACTTTACTAAGATGTGATTAATTACCTATGTGTCCTATGGGGATAAATATGCTTCCTAATCCCAATGTACTTGCAAAGAGAAAGTACACAAGTTCTTTTCCTCTCACAATAAAAAAATACTGAACTAGCTTAAAATCACAACGCTAAATGCATTTAACTTGAGTGCATTTTATATATTAAAATTCATTTAACCTTAATGCATTTTATATGTATTAACCTTAGTGCATTTAACCTGTGTGGGTGACCACACACTGAAACAGGTTGCTCAGAGAGGTTCTGGAGTTTCCCTCACTGGAGATATTCAAGAACCGCCTGGACACAATCCTGTGCCATGTGCTCTAGTGTGATCCTGCTTGAGCAGGGAGGTTGGACCAGAAGTCCCCCTGTGCTGCCTTCCAAGCTTAGCCAATTTGTGAACCTCAGGTACAGGAAGAGGTGTAGAAACACTCCCAGCTGCTCATATTATGGATAAACACCACATAAATACATAATTATATAAACAATTTATGTATGCACATACACACATTTATATAAATAGCCACTTACAGGGCAGGCCAAAATTATAGCCAATTGCTGATGCTGCCTTCAGTCAATCACCTTACAGTGGATGTGCCTGACATTTTAAATCTATATTTTCTGATTTCTTCTCTGAAAACTCCAGCTGATTCACTATCAGCATTACAGCACTATCTGTGTTTACATACAGTTGCCAAATCCTCTAGATATAGTCTCCTATTTTATGTGTGTCATGTTTTCATATTTATATTTTGAAAGTATGTTAACCACAAAAGAAAAAAAAGAGTAATAATGTTGTACTTACTCTGTAGCAAGACAGCTCCATCTCTAATACTAAATCTATTTGCTACTATCTAGAAGCTGTGCCATTTATGAGCTGTTGTACATAATATATTGCTGACTCTTTCAGATACACACTAAATATAATTTTGACAAGTAATTGATTATTAAGCTTCAACTTTCCACCAAATTTCAGGAGGGTGAGTGACAATGGAAATAATCTGGATCCTACTTGTGCCGTAATTCTTTCCATGCCTTCAAAATTTCTGTAACTTTCACATTTTACAACTCTAGGAACTTCACTTCCAACAATTTTCAATTAACAGTTGTTCCCTGAACTATATGCCTTCGAAGATCTCACCTGGAAGGCCTCCCTGAAACTGCTTCAATAGACTACTTACTCTTTCACTTACATTTCAATTCAAGAATCATGTCTCTGAAATATCATTTATTAAGCAGGTGTGAATCAGCCATTTTCACTGCCTCTGTTTTCTTTGCCTTTTTATTTCTCAATTCATTAAAATAATTTTTATTTTTATGTTATTCCAATACTGTACATTTACTAGCTGCTTTATAAATATGAAGGAAAAGGTTGCTCTTATTATAATGAGTAAGTCATGAGCTGAAAGAGCAACAGACCGTAATGTAAGTATTGCACCTTATTCTGCAGTTAGTACTCAGGATCATCATAAAATCCTTCAGAATTTTTGATACTATTTTTAGGAAATTACCCATGTACCAAGACAGGTGTAGCTGAGTTGGAGAGTAATGAAATACACTGCCTTCCCTTCCCTTTTTGCCCTCTCACAGTTTAAACCACTTTCTCAAGAATTCAGTGGAGATACCATTTCAGTGTGGCTTTGTGGCTGTGTCAACTCCAATGAGCAAGTGGCTCATATCAGTTGGTACCTACTACCTCTGCATACGCTGTGTAGGGATATGGCTCAGCACTAGCCACACGTGCTGTAGCCCAGCTCTCCTCACAATAGTGTTCATGTCTCATGAATGACTTACGTGGGTGTTCTGCTGATAGTATGAAGTGACAGGAGGCAGGAGAAAGCTTACAGTACTCAGAGTGAGTTGGAGGACTGAAAATGTAAATCCTGCTGTTAGGAAGACTGCAAGGCATATCTTTACCTTTGAGCTCATGAAAAAACAAAGTAGAGAGTAATTCATGATAAGCAGAGATTGAGTTTCTATTTGCCTGCAACCTCTTGTACAATGATGAAGCACTATTTTCAATTCCCAACTACTGAGAAAGCCCTAAAAATCCAACATTTTAACATAAAAGAAGAACAAGAAAAGAAAAAAAAAGAGACATGGGGAACACTTCATTTTTAAGACATGATAGTGAAAAAAAAAATCCAAATGCTTCAAGGAAAACATGCATGGAAACAGCAAAAAATATGCCCACCTAAGTTTCTTTTCTTTTATTTCTATAGAAATATACATGTGGAAGCATCCAGTTCTGTCTTTGGACAACTTGCTGTCGGTATTTACAAACAGCATGAGAACCTGGAAAATGAGATTTTAAAAAAGCAATTCTTCATGGAAGGAAACATTTTTTCTTAGTATCATTTCTTGCATTAATTACTTCTTACTATCATTGTATTTCCTGGAAAATACACTAAGATAAAACCCTCCTTCATGGAAAAATTTTATACACAGCTAAGCTCCGTATATTCTGTTGGTACTTACTGCAGCTTTTTATCTTAGTACAATGATTATTATAACACATGTGCTCTGAATTTCTTTAGATGGCTGAGCTAAATTTCAGCACTTTTTCACAGCTCTGGTATTGTTGAGCTGTTTAAAACTTAGAGAAGTACTCGATCAGCATTAGAAAAATCAGAATACTTCAGTTCTTTGATAACTTCCCTTCTGAACTAAAAACTGCCAAATGTGTACTTTAGGCAATTAAGACAACTCCACCCAGATAATGAAAATATTTTCTTGGATCAGACTAGACATTTGCATCTATTATTGGTTTCTGCAATTAGGAAAATAAGAAAACTCTAAATAACCTGTAATTAATGAAGATCTTTTCCGGTCACACTGGTCATTTATATCAATTATTGGTTTTTGATTGCAATGCCTTGCCTCACAGAGTGCATTCATCTTCTTAGTTACTGTATGTACTGCATTTGTCTTGGGAACATGGTGTAGAGTGTAGTTCAGACTGGCAATTGCTACCTCCTTTGGAAGCCTATATAAATAAATATCAAACATTTTAATGGAATTTCCACCTTTTGCTTAGAACAGTTTTTTTCTTGCACTCTCCCTGCATAATTTAATTAGCGCATTCTCCCTGCATAATTTAATTAGCACATTCTCAAACTCATGATTTACATATAAAAAGCAGAGATTACTTTGAAACAAATCAAACACTCCATTAAAGAAGTGATCAGATGAATAATTAGAAGCAAGAAAATATTTTTTGCACTTAGGCTCAAAGCCTACTTTCTAGTAAAGTGGCTTCCAATCAAACAAAATTTAACACACAGAGGAGAATTATAGAAGTATTTCTCCCTCACTGAAATAGCACTGGAAACTGCTGACAACTTAGGCTCTATTGCCTTGGGCAGGGGGGTAGCAGAGCTAATCAGAGACTTTGATTGCCATTAATTCAGAGGGCCAGGGGCAGTGATTGGCTTTATACTTCCCTTTTTCTTACAAAGCATCTGTTCTCCAACTTCATCTGCCAGACTACCTTTACTGCAGCCAAGCTGTGATATCCCTTTTTCCTTCACTACGGTAAAACCAGTGGTTAGACCTATCTAACCAAAAGGATATGGAAAGACTACTCAAAATAATGAAAATTCAGATGTTTTCTTATCTGAAAATCATTCCACTTATTTTATTTTTCCAAGGAAGATCTATAGCACTTTTAAAAATTGTCACATTAATATATATCTCT
>NW_024581952.1:0-62140 GCF_017639235.1 Corvus kubaryi
TATGAGACTGGAACTGCAATTTGTGTGTCATGTTCCGAGGTTTAGTGAACATTATTTTCTTGACGAGATAAAGGCAAGCCCAACATTCCTTGTACAAAGCTAAGATACGGAAAACAGTTTGAGATGGAAGGGTAGCTCTCATTTCTTGTCTACTTATCTCTGGCAGTATTGTAATTACCATGCAGTCATGCATAATTTTGTTCCAGTCTTCTCCAGTGACTATTCTGAAGAGTACAGTAATAGCCTTGCCAGCTGATGAAAAATTTGCATGTCTGTTTTAAAGAAAGAGAGAGAGAGAGAGAGAGATTGAGAATGAGAGATTGTTTCACTTCCCAGAATTAAAACACTGGCAAGAAAAAATGTTTCCATTTTCTACTGTTCTACTATTTTAACCCAAAAATAGTTACAGTATTATTTGAATGAGCTCATTGAAATATTTATTTCATGACTTAAAATACAATAACTGAACTCTAGCTCAGACACTCAATACTCAGGTCTGAGTATTTTAGCTCACTTTATCAGAGATCTAAAGAAAACTCAAGGCCAGATCCTATTTCCTGTCTCCATTTTCTTTTGTAAGCCTGATGATGACTGGGAAATAATCCAGCTAACAGCCATTTCAAAGAAGTGTCTCCTTTCTGTATCAGCCTGGTATATGGATCCTGTTCCTGGGTGATGCTAATAAGATGCAGTAGGTACACTGTGTTTCAGCAGCTTGTGGGCTAGCACAGTACTGCTTTGAAGCATATTTCAGCTGGCATAATGAAGAACAGCTCTCAGTCTGCTCTGGGTTGGATCAGGTGTCATTTGGCCCAATGCACAAGGACTCGACCGTGTCTCCTATCAGAAATTCTGTTTAGAACTCTTCAGCCAGACCTGAAGATCTGTCTGGCTTTTACCACAGATAAACTTCTCTAGCAGAATGTGATTTCTTCAGGCTGTTTAAAGAACCTCCCCATGAGGTAGGAACTATATACTGTACCTGTTAATGTTCTCTCCATATTTCACTGTACCAAATAACACTACTCCAGCAAAAGCATAACAAAGAAGCAGTAAGAACATGCCCACTATGATGAAGAAGCTCTTGTACATGCTGACAACCACAGTCAGGAGCAGCATTTTTAGTGTCACCTGGAAGGACAGAGAAAAAGCAGTCCATGACAGCATTCAGGAAAGCAAAGATAAAAAAACAGTTCTTACACTTGCCATTTTGACAACAAATCCTTTATACACATTCATTAATGGATGAGCTCAGTAAAATGGTACATTATGAATGTGATTTGAACTGTGTGTGCTTTTTATTTGTTATAGACATCAGCACATCTCCCTCATTTACAAGGTCAAGATGTTGCTCCTCAAGAAGTATATATAGGATATACAGTGTAGGATAGTACCGTGATGGTACAGCATAAGCTCAACTATAATATTCCAGGACCAGTATTTTCCTGAAGTATCAGCATTAGCAATGCATGAACAGTGGTGCAGTAAACTACTCTGGGCTTATCTGAAAGTGATCCTAACTGTTAGACAGAAACCACATGTACTGCAGCCTACCTAAAGGACTGTCTTCATGTATAGAGAAGGGGATTTCCTTAAGATCAGTACAGCTTCTTTAAGCTAGTAATTTCTCATGGAAGTTTGTGAAAGCCCAGGGACACCTTCCAGAAGCCTTCCAGTACCTAAAAAGGGGGTGACAGGGGAGCTGGAGAGGGACTTTTTACAAGACCATGCAGTGACAGAATAAGGGCAAGTGGCTTTAAGTTGAAAGAGGGTAGGTTTAGATTTGATATTAGGAAGAAATTCTTCACTGTGAGGGTACTGAGGCACAGGAACAAGTCGCCCAAACAAGCTGAGGATGACCCATCCCTGGAAGTGTTCAAGGCCAGACTGAATGGGGCTTTGAGTAACTTTGTCTAGTGGAAGGTGTCTCTGCCCTTGGCAAGGGGGTTGGAACGAGATGATCTCTAGGGTCCCTTTCAACCCAAACCACTCTGTGAGTCTATGATTCTGCAAAGTTGGCCAAAGAGCATAAGATGAGAACATAATTATGAAAATTTCATAGGCTGTAGTCCTTGATAATAGGTATTACTTTCCCATGCATGTATATTTTATATTTTACTCTTGATAAATTTATTGCCCTAGATTGTCCTAACACCCTTAACTACTCTGGATGCGATGAAAAATTCCCTTTAATGGGACTGAGGGCGTCATTTTTCTTTATAATTGTGCCAAATTCCTGCTGACCTTTAGTCATCACATTGGATCAGGACAGGTAAATTAGTGAAACTGACACAGTTTGTAACATGAAAGTACAAACCAATAGGTTAAAACCGTGAAAAAACTTTACAATCAATCAGAAAGCTTTGAAGGCAATCACTTGGTCTGGTTGCATAGGAGAAGCAAGGATTTTTCATTTGACTTCCAAGGCTCTACAGGCTCTGTGTAGTCTGATTGAAAGAAAACTTTTTATCTTTACTGAACAAACCCTTTGACTTACTGTTCTTAACCCTGGCAACCTAGTACACCAGTCTTTTTATCATTTACTTTAATATGTCAGACTTCACAGAAAATATTTGGATAGTCTAAGAAGTTCTACAGCAAGGGAATGCAGTGTCACCACTTGTTAAATAAATGTGTTTGTTCTCTGCTTATGCTTATTCTGCCAGTCTACTCTCCATTACACCAGAGAAAATCCAAACACAAAAGAAATGTAAACTTGAGAAGTGACTTGCTTTGTCACCATTCCAGTGTTTCCAGAAGAACATCTTGGCCCAAAATTGTTTTTAAATTGAATATAAATCCTTTCCTGTGACAAGACATACAGCGTAAAGACATAAGACACAGACCTGCAGTCTGGAGGAAGAAACTTTTTTAAGAGAGCACTATCATATCAAAATGAGTGCATTCAACCACCACTACAATAGTCTTGCAGCGAAAATAAATAAAGAGCATGCCCATCACACCTCACTGAAATGGAAAGGGCTGAAAGTAGCATAGTGTATGTCCAGAATGGTAGAGAGCATTTTTAAAAGCTGCAGTATTGCAGCTGCATTTTGTTTTCTTAAAAAAATTAACTTTTCCAGTAACCATCGCATTATTATACAATATACTTAAAATCCTGACATTTTAAAGACAGCATGTAGAGTTGGAGACTGCTGCTTGAAATCTCCTTTTTTTTCTCCTAGAAAACTGAGCCTTACAGAATTTTCACTAGAGACGCACAGCATCCAGTCCTTTAATCTATACATGAGCACTGCAATAGTTGTAGTTCCTAATTTGTACTTACGTGCTTCCCACAAATGGAGAAAAACCTGAAGACGATTACACATGCCCCCATCATGTATGTGTATGCATTCTGGAACACAAACACAGAAGACTTAATATATGGTCCCCCAGGAATCTCTTGAACAGATCACAAGAACTGATTTTTTAGTAATGTAGGGCAGTCCCCATATAAAATAAATCATAAACTAGTAGCAACAATATAAAGAACACAAACCCAACCTCCTCACACGTCAAGCCAAAGAAACGTCAGTCCTCTATTAATTATGTCCATCAGGCCCAGTGTACTCATCTAGGCAATTGCTGGGTTACAGAAACTCCTCAGGCCTTCCAAGCTACTTAGTAGCTCCCTGAGCAAACTGTGAATGTCAGGGCAAAATGACTAGTCACACAAAACAGAACAGAAACAAACAGAACTTGGGGCAGACAAGAGAGAATCCTGCAGACATTATAAGGTTGTGACTTTGACAACTTGTGACTGATGACAAGTATCAACCACCCCTTCTCCTTCTCCTGTAAATAAAGAAACCAGGAGTGTAGTCAAATTTAAAAAACATGTGAAATGAAGGGAGAGCTGATTTCCTCCGCTCTCCTTCATGTGTCTTGTTGAATTAAACACTGCCCCTTAACCAACACCAGTGGTATAGAATTGCTGTTGGGTTTGGGAGGGTTTGTCTAGTTCAGCAATTTTGAACCTATGTCTTCTTCCAGTCCTCTGCTCCTGTTTGTATTCTGTACCTTGCCTCTTTCTTCCTTCATGCTCATAAGACTGTTAGCAAGAACTCTCACTCTCTTCAGTCTCCTTCCTTTCCTCACTTACATCCCTCCAAAAGACTTGTTTTCTACCACATTTACACACTCTAACTTGTACCAGTAAGACAATTTTTGCACTACATGATTGTCCAAGACAATGATTCATTCTTCTTAGCATCAAACTTAGTTTCTTTCAGACATATTTCAGCCTTATTGAACTCTCAAAGGTTTATCTGAATATATACCAGCAATCCTACTGCTGGTGCTTAAAGACAAAATAATTTTAATCACTGGAATTGCATTTTGTATATCTTACCAGTAAGGCAAAGTGAAGTATCACCCATATAACTCCAAGAGATGTCACCAAGAGATCATACCGATTTCTTCTGCTTTGCCAGAAGCCAGAAGGTGACATGGCAATAATCTTCATCGTGACCTACGGATAAAAAAAATTCTAACTTGTAATGAAGAAATGATTATTCCTTGCCATGAGATCCTCTTCCATTCCCCAAAATGTTTGACTGGGTCCATTTTATGAAATAGTTTCAAACAATGAGGGGTAGATTTCACATCAGCTAAATATTCCCACGTGCACTAACTGGATAATATTAGCTTCCCTTGGATGAAGGAAAACTGGCACTTGTGTAAGACCACAGATGACCAAGGGATGGACAGCATTCTGAAATGTCTCTTGTCTCCATCAAGTATCAAAGACAGACTTAATGCTTAATGTATAGATTGCTGAGGTGAATGTGGGCTTCAGATAGCTTAAAGTTAAACAAGTCATGTCAATAACATAGCTAAAAAAGCTAGCAGTATCCTAGCTAGCTAACTGTCTGTAAGCAAGCTAAAATGACATAAACACATCTGAACTCAGGAATATAATTGTGTTCTGCAGCAACCACAGTTCGGATTAATTAAAAAGCTTTCATATATTGCAAATATTTCTTGCTTTAAGGAATATTCTGTACTCAGAATCATCTCTACTCAGCAGCATGTAAAAAAAAAAAGCTAAGAACAGTAAAGGCAGTACGTTTTACAATGTACCTGGTAAAAGACAGCTTCCAAAGTGCTTGACATTTCCAATTTAGGTTACAGGAATGCAGATGAGAAGCTCAAGAATAGATACTAATAGTCACAGAAATAGTCACATCAGGTAACAGATACCAAGGTAGAGTGATGCATGTAAAGGGAACGCTTAAGAGTTTCTCATATACAAGTTGTATTAAATCTCAGAGCAGGTTAAGAGTCACTATAAAAAGGCTGTAAATGTCAGGCATTCATTACATTATTTTTTCCATCCCACCTTGCAACCCTGCCATTTAACATTTCTGAAAATGAAACCAGATATAAGAAGACACTAGCTTGAGGTAAAAGGCTGATTTTCCAGTTAGCTTTTTACCTTATAATGTTTTCTGAAGCCTGACTACAAAGTGAACAATGTAGTCTCTGAATCTCTAATTATCATTTGAGTTACCTAAGGTATCTTGACTCCTTATACCAGATTTACAGTCACCTGAGATGCCCTAGGGAACTGAAGATGGATGGATGGATGGGACTTGCAAGGATGACATAAGACCTGTAAACATCCCTGGCATTCTGGAGTGGCTAGTGGAGGTAACTGAATTTCACCCTTCACCTCCCTTGATCACAGTAACAGCTTAAACACCTACCTCACATGTAGAATTTAAACACCTAGCTTCAGGTGTCCATAAACTTGAACTGAATACCACACCATGGAAATAAAAAAAAATCACATCTCCCTTTACTCTGTCATCATCAGTGTGGTAACAAAAGTGAGATCTTCAAATTCTTCCTATTTTCTATACCACATATTTAGGATGTAAGCAGTAGAGGTTTAAGGCTGAATCAGGAGGTGTAGGGTTGGACACGGGACCATCAGCTATGCAGAAAGCAGACAGCAGACTCTGAAACCAGACTGTGCTGCATTAGGGAAGATCCTGGTCAAGAAGCTGCTTCCTCTCTCCATAAATTGTGTGTGCACTCACAGTGTGATAGCTTGCCTGTTGAGACAGCCAACAAATTTTTCTTGGCTCTGACAAAGTTCCTTTGAAATTCTAGAAGTGTATTTGTTTCCCCTGGCAGTATAAGAGAAAAAAGTATTTCCAAAGACATAGTTACTAGGTAAATTAAAACCTGCCTGAGTATGACACAAATAAAACTTTTCTGTGTTTGCACAGTCTCTCCAGAGATACTGATTTCTCCTGGGTAGGGAAAAGAGAAGCAACAACATGGACATACTCTAGCTACAGCTGCTACAAGGTCTTCACTTCATTGTTTATTCATCACTGCTGGCAAAACCTATCAATGGAACATAGGAACTGTCATATTGGATTAGAGCAGTGGGAAACATAGTCTACTATCCTGTTTCTGATAGTGGTCAGTGTCAGCTATTCAGTGGGGACTGACAAGAAAAGTAGTCAACCAAAAACTTATAAAGAATTGTGTACTAACCTAACCACAGAGGAAACATCTTCTTTAGCATCATAAGTGTGTGCTTTGTTACACTATGGATATCCTTATACATTAAAAAATATACATTTTTCAAAATGTGTTTAAATCATTAGATTCCAGTCTTATGAAAATAGGCTAAATACACCTTGCAGAGATTGTAGTAACAATATTCTCATAGATAGAGAGCTGCTACCACACAGGAGCCAGACTTGTGCAACAAAAGATAGACAATACTGGAGCTGGGGTGCAGCTTATTAAAAGATATTAAAATGAAGTACGATACTTAAAACAAAATGGAGAAAGGTTTGATTTTTTCACAGCTACAGAATAGTGGGGAACACATCAGGAAAAACATAAATGAATGAAGCAGAACTTCCATTAGACAACATAGACCTTTTGTTGTATGGAGGGAAGGTAACATGAGATGTTCTGCAAGAAAAGAGTTCACTGGGTTCACCAAAGCACACTGTTAAATACTCAGACTTGAATATATATCAAAAGACACAAAGCTCAAGGTTGTAGAGAAGTATGACTACAACACATTAAAAGTTTCTTCTTACATGTTTAAAGACAAGTGACACGGAGAACCCTGAATGTACACATTCAGAAATAAACACCACTGTGAAGAATGAGAAGCATCCCTAAAGACAAAATGAAATATATAAATACAAGTCTTACTCTCAAGAAGTCATAAATATACTACTTTACCTCAAGGACAAAAATGAAGGTGAAAACAACAGACATTGTTGCTAAAGGCACAGTCACTGGATCTGCAGCATCCCACTGAAAAGCAAACATAATCCATTCATAGAAGAATAGCTGTTAAACAGAATAAATGCCTCTTCACTGCCTTAACTTTTCTTGAGGGTTTTGTTATGAATAGATTTCACTTTAAAATATACTCAGACAGGAATGGCATCTCGGTGTACTCTCTCAGGTTTACAGCTTAATTAGAAATTAAAAACAGTGGACAACACTACAAAAAGGCAGAAATTGACTCAGCTCCACATTACAATTAATCTACAGTGATCTATGCCAACAGAGATTGCTGTATCTAGGAATCATGTTTCCTCGCATTCATCACACTAATGGCTCAACTGATCATTAATTGGTGTTAGGAAATGTGCAACACATGCTGTACTACTGTAATGAAACGTTTAAAAGAGACACAATTACCTTAACTGATAACAACACAGACTGGGCCAGAACAAGTACAGCAATAGTTCTCTTAAAAAATGGATGCTGCGTTATATCATACATCTTAGCTCTAAAGCCATCGTTATCTGAAAAAGAAAGAGTTTGAGGAGGAGAGCTAAAATACAAAATGACATTTCCCCCTTATTTCTTGACATATTTTCCATGTTCATTAGAGGCAAAATAATCCTTTCCCATTTTCAAAATACATTTCTAATTTTCTGACACAATTTTCCATATCAAACAGGGCTTCTGAACATATAATTTCAAATACTGAACACCAGTGTTGCATGAAAGCTTTGGTACTTTTACGGCAAGTGTATCATTCAACTGCTGTCAGGTTAATACATTCCATTCATATCATTACAGCCAACTGCAAATATTTTTCATTTAGAAATTCATTTTTTCATTAAGGCTTATCCTAAAACCATCGAAGCACAACCTTTTTTGGGTTGATTTTAATAGCCTTATGGAGAGATCTGTAGTTGGAGCCTGTTTCCACATTAACTTATGCACAACCTCCTAGTGGCCTCACGATTACAGTTTTAATTTGAATTGCAGACTCCTGGGGAATTACGAACACTAGGGCTCAACATGAATAAAATCAAAATATCTTTGATACCCGGACGAGGTGGGAGATGAAGAGGTTGCGCTATCTTCAGTCTGCTTTTCAGATCCTCCCATCGTCTCTGATCTACAGTCAGTAAAGCTGTCCCCTTAATATACAAAGAGAAGCATATAAAAGCTTTTGTCATTTAACAGCTAGAGTGTTCAACACTGCAACATGAAAACAACATTCTCCTTGGTGGCTGAGATAAAGTTACATACACAACTTCCCTTAAATAACACACTGTTTGGGGAAAGAAGTCTGAAGTATCAGCTGTTACTCAAGAGGATTTCTGGATGCATTAGCTGTGAGTTTCTGGGCCTCAACTCAGCAGGCACAGTTGCTGCCCTGTGTAGCAGCAGCCCAGTGTGGGCAGTGAAACACTGCAGGAGGTCTTCCATTTGACTGAATGTCATTTGCCAGGAAGCAGAATGGTGGATTTTGTCTGGACTTTGCAGCAGAAAATCCTGTGGCTTGCTAGTGCTACTACAGTTTCTTCAGGGAAGGAGCCCTCCAGGACACCACCGCTGCTCTCCACAGCTCTTCTGCTTGGGGTGTAATTGAAATAAAATAATAGTATGCTATGAATCTACAAGAGTTCTCCACAGAGGAAGCTCAAAGAGAAGTGAAGACACACCTTTAGTGCGGGTGGTAGTAATGCGTGTAAATGTTCACATAACATAGCAAACTTCAAACACAATTCAATGTTATCTAAAATGACCTTCAGCAAAGTAAGTTCCTTATCACTTCAGAGAACTGTAAAATCTCATAGAAGGATTCTAGAGTTACAAAAACAAAGGAGACCTTTTCAAGGTAAATGTCAAAAGCCTGTCTCCCAGACACTTGGCTCCTGTCCCAGTCAGAAAAGAGCCGCACTGAGCTGGGTGAGGGCTGGTGTGATCTTTGGGGCTTGCTGGGCATAGGCTTGTGTAGATGCTGGAACTGTGGCTGGCTGTGCAACTGATAAGGTCAGGATTTCGTCCTCTTAGTGATCATAATCTCTTTATAGAGCTGTGTTCCTAGATGGTACACTGGGAAGAGGTGCCTTCCAACACAGTGTGGACAAAGTGACAGATGTAAAGATGCTGGTTATTCCTGTCAACCCCAAACGACACCATTTAGAAACACAGATTAAAAGACAACACCTCAATGAGCATGTCTGGTTTATATTCTTGGAGAGCCTTCACAGCAAACAAGACAAAAGGTGGCAAAAAAGAGTGGACTTTTGTAAAATCTAGAAATAATGGTGCCAAATTGCTTTGTTGCTCAGAAACTGCCAGTTCTACAAGCAGGATCATCATAAGGGAACCACAGAGCAGAGCACTGCAAGCAGATCTAGGGCTGGAGGAGCTGTGCTTGCATTTGGACTTCAGCTCAAAGTGCTAGCTAATATTTTAGTTGATCACATCTTCACTGCTGACTGAACTCCTGGAACTTGGGAGCTGTGACAAGTGATAGGTGGGAATTGAAATGGGGCTGGGGGTTGGAATAATTTGGGCTATTGCCCAGTCACTGGTACAACCAAGGACACAGCCCAGAGCTTGCTGCAGTACTTGCCAGTCCAGCATTTCTACAGCTGCAGTTCCAACTCATATGAAAAACTAGAGCATATCTGAAATTATAATATTTTTTCTTTTTAGAAAATTTAGAAATTTGTTCTCATGTAAAATAGTTTATTCAGTAATTGTCCAACTCCGATCCTTGTCAACAACTCCTGTAATTGTTCTAACCATATGTCAGCCATGAAATTTCTAAAGAAAATATCTACTTTAAACACTAATATATTGGTCAAGTAACTAGTTTTAAGAAAATGCAACCTAATCTCACACTGTGGATTGTTTTGCTCTCACTCTCTGGGCTAGTTGCCAGCCATCTCTCTACAATCTTCTTTTTAGTTTCTGGGCATTTCTTCACTCTATTTGAATATTAATTGGGTTGAAACTCTTGCCCACTTAATTAACATTAATCTTTTCAACTCAAATCTGAAAACATTTTCTTTTCCCTATAGTAAATACATAAAAAGTAACAAGAAGTCAAGAAAAAAGAAAGAAAAACAAACATTACATGCCACTGCCAGTTACTAAGAAACAACTGAAGAAGCTGAACCAGAACATATGAAAGACTTATACTTTAAGTATCATGTGAATTCTATAGAAATACTGCCTGATGCGCCTGTTCAGTGTAATTTACAGGGAACTGTTACTAGTGAGCAAGGACAAAAAGCATAAAGCTTTTTGTATTCATCTGTGTATTGACAAATTTGAAGGAAGAGTAATACTGCATAGCTGTACAAGAAGTGACAAAAGCATCTATAAAAATCCAGTGGAATTCTCATACTGTAGAAATTTCAGTTTTGTTAATTCACCAGTCAAAATTTAGTGAAGAAGAAAAAAAATTATTAGCACATTGCTCCTTGTTCTTTAGAACAGATACATTTTAACAGGAATGACTGCACTTCATCTCACCAAAATTACGTAAACATAAAAATACATTCAGAACAGGAGAGATTTTAGGCAATTTTTTTGGCTCACAATCTTCTTGACCCCATTTCATGATGCCCTGCTTGCCCACATTAATGCACAGTAAAGTGCTACTTGGCTCCTTTCCAGAAGGAGTGAAGTGGTTTCCCTGATGGACAAACTCAACTCTTGTGTTTGCTGCTGAGCTCAGGTCAGGGCCATAGCCAGCACCCAGCTCCAGCACAAGCACACTGGGCTGTCACACATCTCCACACCCCACAGCGTGTAATCATCCTTTCCCTCCCATGCCACAAGTGATAAAAATATCCTATCTCATTATTTTTGTGAGCTTGAACTGAAAGATGAAAAAAATTAATAATTTTGTCTTGATGCCTCAGAGGCACCATAATAGGCTCAGAAAAAACCCTCAGATTAAAGGTTGTGCAGTGTATGTGCAGCAGTCCCATCCAGAGGATTCTACCTTTTAACAAGTGTAGACATGAGCTGCTGGGAAACAATTCCTCTGGGGGCAGGTTTTTCTCCTTTTCAGGGTAATCCAAAAAGCCCATGTGAACTTGCCTAGAACACTAGCTACCTTTTTATTTGAGTGATGGACAATTATTTCTACAATGTACTCTGCTGTTTGTAAGGAAAAAGCCACTCAGCTTTACTTTGGATCTGAAATACTGCAATGGGAGGGTTCTAAAGAGACCCCTTAGTTGCAACACATGGAAGCATAATGTCTTTTTATCTGCCACCATGTGTGCCTACATCAAGCTAAACAGCTGCATCTGTAAATACATCTTGCTTTATGTTTAATCTCCATCTAGCAGCACAGCTGCACTATAAATAAACTCTAACAGCTTTGTTAGAGTGTGTGATGGATTGCTGTCATCACAGGCTTCAATTTTGTAGCAAGTATGGATCAAGTGTATCTGAAGCCATATTTGCAGTCTCACAAAATGTGAGATTGTTAAGGCAGTACTAAAGACAGCCTTATCAGGTAACGTAGACAGCATAATATCAGTTTCAGATTTCTTACAGAGCCAGTTCTCCACTCAATAAACCCCCCTCACTCAGAATAAACCACCTCACTTAGTACCTTGTTTTCATTAAAATTAGCGATGACAACTCCAACAAAAAGGGTCAGTCCAATCATGCAGCCAAGGAATACAAAAACATGGATGTAGATTCCATGGATCTGAATAGACAAAAATAAGTAATAGTCAAAAAAATTCATAGTTATTTGTTGTAGAATTGAAAGACTCTGATGTGTTTCCTTACCGGACCGACACGATGAATAATAACATCTCTGACTTCCACCCAGCCTTTTAACGAAAGAACTTCAAATAGTGCCAGCATTGCATTGCCCACATTATCAAAATTAAAATTCCGAGGATTTGCCCTGAAATGCAGTACACAAATAGGTGTAACTTCAGCAGTAAAGTTGTTCTATTTCTTACCTTGATTCTTCATAGTCTAACACTTGCAAAGTTGGTGTGAAACCTCTCTGAAACATATCAAAGTTTCATATCAGGAATAAGAAAACAATAGCAACAGCAATAAATATGTAAAGCATAACATTTTAGATCCCTGTGTATGTTTTGTTTTCTTACTCAGAATCTGACTCACAGCAGTAAAGCTTATAACATGTTCAAGGCCAGGCTGGATGGGGCTTTGAGCAACCTGGTGTAGTGGGAAGTGTCCCTGCTCATGGCAGGGGGGTTGAAGCTAGAGAATCTTTAAGATCCCTTCCAACCCAAACCATTCTATTGACTCTATGTTGCTGCATTTTAATGCTTTTGCCAGTGACGTAAGAAAAATACAGAATTCAAGAAAACAATCGATCTGATGGCATTGGCCAGATTCTAAAATAAATTTACCTGCAGGAGATAATTCTCTAACACACATAAAAGATCTGGACTCCAAGGTCAGTGAGATGGTTTAGAAAATGCTGTTCTCTATTTCATTATCACGAGGAACTGATAGTATAAAGCAAAACTTACTGAGAGGACGTCACATCTTCTTGGCTTTCCTATACCATCTGCTCTGACCTTTTTTATCAGTTGAGATTCAAGACAATGTTTCCAGCTTAACATTAAAAGTACTCTCTTTGGGCTAGGTTAGCACTTTGCTCTGCCTCCACAATCTGAGCCAGATAATCCAAGGAGCCCAATGAGTTTTCGACAGTTTATAAGGTAAATAGTTGTATTCCAGAAGAGTTGTTAAGTATTTGGTGCTTCTGGAATCCAACCATTTGGTGAAAAGAGAACTCTCAGATGTAGATACTTCTTTTTAATGCAGTCCTTATATTAAGATCTGGCTCTTGAAAATCTGGCCTGACAACCAACAGGTGGTATAAATGTCTTTGCGGTAAAACATTTTTCTGCAATAACAAAGCATTCCCCAAAGTTTACAGTTATGCTGATTAAGACAGTTTTTGCTTATTTCTGGATCAAGCTGAACAGGATTGGATTTGCTTACTCGAGGAAGAATTTCTCTGAAGTATACAGAAACAAAGACTTCTGCAGATGTCAGAGTTTCACTGACTGTTCAAATCACAGCATACTATTTCATTAGTGTAGGGTGGCTCTGAATCTACCACTGCTGGTACATTCTTTATCCACAGACATGGCCAATTAAAATAATTGTAGCTGTTAAGCTGATTTTGCAAAATGCCAACCAAGTGAAAAATATAAACAATTAAAAAGAGTGAGTTTTGCCTGTTCAGGTGTTGGAAAATATTAACTGGACTTCATCAGAACACTAATCAAAAACATACATTAGCTTTTAAATAATTTTGACTGCACTTCTGCACCAGATAGACCACAAGGATTCCCTGCACTGGAAAAAAAAAGAAACTGCTAGCTGGCATGGTTGATGGCCATAGAAGAGAAAGGCTGTTTTTAGACATGATATGATCATTTGTTTTTATGGGTAGCTGTAGGCAGGTTGATTTCCATTTCTTTTTCTTCCCATCTTTTCCTATCTATTCTTAGGTTCTATTGTTGCTTTATGGCTCTCAGGATGCCTTCATAATAGTCCTAAAGAACAACTAAGTGATGATACTTTTCAAGAAAATAGCTCCTGCTGTAATAATAACCAAATCAAATCTAATTCCTATATAGGTTCAGTACCTAGCAGGTTTTTTTTCTTCCTTTCTGTTTATGAAGTGGAGGTTAAGTCTGGAAAATTTCATATTTCTGGCTTTTTACTAAATATGCCAGAATTTTTACACTTAATATCATTTGAGTTACAATAAAACCCCTCCACAAGTAATTTGATGTCATCACATTTGAACCATTTTTCTACACCAACAGCTGCATTTTTTAAGAAAGACAGGCCAAAGTGTAGCAACTCACCAGACTCGTGGCACCCAAAATCCAGGCTTTTTCTCTCCAGGTCTTAACTTTAAATTGAGATTTTTGGAAACACTTACATTTATTCTGAAGATGCCATGACAATCTTCCTATAGTGAAATAAACCACAGACTGAGATTAAACAGAACCCTGTGAGAGATGCCAACATGGCAGCATAAATAGCACATTTGCCATGATGGGAAAGCAATATACACAGAAATGAAGGGTTATTTATAAGTCTGTGATTAATAGTCATGGACCTTTACCCACATGAGAAATACATCCTTCCTTCAGGACTGACAGTGCTGTACAATTTGCAAGACTACATAGCCTTTCACCTCTTTCCTAAAGACCACTGCTCCCTTTAGGTGATGATGATATTTCTCCAAATGAAGTAAGAAACACAGTTAACTTTCTCCATGTAACCCACATGGCATCCCCAGTGATGTAGACCTCTAGCAGTCTAACCTGTTTTTCAGTTGCGGACCTAGGAATGCAAAGGTGTCATTTTCCATGATTAATTCCATGTGCCAGCCAGTCTTTTGCAGATAACATGGCATTCATTTGACAATTTTTTTTTAAGACAGTCTCCAATATTTGGACCTGCTTTACTTTTTATGTGGAAACCCATCCTTACCCTCAGTTGCTGACTCCTCTATCACCTTTCCCTCCATCATCCTGCTTCTGAAGAAGAAAGAGCCCAAGATCTCTGTTTCTCATATGATAGCTCTGATTGCCCCACTTGCTTTCCCCAGCAGGTAAAAATGGCACAAAGTACCAATATTTGGAAGCAGAAAAGCAGTTCTTACCCTAGAGATGATGTGAGGATCATTGCATTTAGCCAGTTTTCCAGCAAATAGCTGCACTCCAAAGCTTGCGAAAACAAGCATTAATGTCAGCAAAAGAATAGAAACCTGTAAAAATGAAGTTGTACTTGTCAACCTCTTCTTCTGCAGACTTGAAGAAGAGGATCAGCTCCCTTGGTGAACTGCAGGGAGGATTGTTTTGTGGCATAAACCTGGAGATATGGCTTTTGTAACAGACATGTTACTTTAGGTTCTGATCCAGTAACCAGGTGCTGTGTTATATTAGTCTTATTTTTAACATAGGATCTGAGAATTGCAGATAAGGATGAAAGCTTTCTTGCACTCAGTGTACTACCTTGCTAAATTCTGTATGCATAAGAATTGCCACTCACTTTAAATACATTGTTTGAGTACTTGCATATGTGCTGCTTCTGTTTTGCTGATTCAGGCTAATTAAGCTGATTAAGCCGTTGTTGGGTATTTAATTCCAGGATAGCTCCAATAAAGATAAGCATGGGCAAATTAAAATGTAAATATCTTTAACAGAATACAGTATCTATGGAATGCCCACTAGCTTTTTACTTTTTGTCCTTGTTCTATTGCTGTCTACAAGTATTCTGTAGCTTAGTGTTTTATAACAACCTGACCTAGTAAAGCATTCTGTTAAGGAATAAAATGGCTGTTGCTTAGGCTGCCCAATATCACATAGGGTCCCAAGACAATAGATTATGTTCTGATCAAGCAATTGGAGACTCCACTGTTGTTCTTATTACTATAAGTGCATGACCATGATCATAATAATAACAAAAAAGATGTAATGAACAACTGTATTGTTTTTGGCTGCCTCTCAAAAAACTTGAAGGTAGAGATCTGCAGCTCAGAAACCAGGTTTACTTTTGTTCTTGCAGAGCTGCCATCCACTACTACTCATCTTTCTTGACCAACTAGAACTGTGAATAAGAGGTAGATTTTTTTTCAGTAGTCCTATGTAATTATGACCAAATATATGCTAAGCAAGTAATATAATTTATAAAAGAATTATTACAGCAGCTTTATTCAGTATGAGTTACTTATATTCTAATTTTTAGCCTGTTGTGTGGTCATTTGCAGTGACAGCCACAATGAAATATAAACAGACAACAGCAGTGAAAAGAACAGAAAGCATGAATTTTATATCAAAATATTAACTTATTACACCTTCATACATTTTTACAAGAAAAAAAAATTGGCACATACCAAAAAAATTTCCTTAAAGCCACTAAACAGCTCTCGCACCACCTTCCTCATCTGAGGGACCAGTTTGAAAATTCGAAGAGGTCGGAGGCAGCGGAGCACCATTAGGAGCTGAGCTCCAGATTTGGCAGGGACGTTCTGAGGCATCCAGCACAGGAATATCAAACTCACCTGGGGGTAACAGGACAGGAAGAGGCAAAGAAGGATCAGGCTTACAATGTCTTACCTGGCATAGACACAGCACAGAAGGTCAAAGAGCACTTCTCTATCTTAAAATTAGAGGAAAGAATAAGGCAAAAAAAATCTTTTTTACAAAAAGGGCTTAGCTCTCTTATGCCCTGGCTTATTGTCCTAACTAATGGAATCAGCTTGTCTTTGTCTCCCCCTTTGACTCAAAATCAGTTTTATAATCTTAATCAGATGGAGTAGTTCCCAAAGGAAAAATAAATTAGGCTGATTTAAAAGACGGACACAAACTATATTCTTGGAGCAGGCAGCATTATGCCTCTCCCTCCTTCTCATTTCAGACATTCTACCCTGAAACTGAGAAATCCTCACCTGGAAAGTCTGTTAACAGTTTTCCTGACAGTTTTTCCTACTACATTGTTACAGGCATAAGCGGTTTTATCACCATGTGGTTTCATCACACGAATGTTATGTATTTGAAAGTGTTTTCAAACAGCATAGTTGTGTCATGTAGCCTGAACAATCTCTGACAAATGGTTATTGATTTAAAGTCTCTTAAGTGCTTCTTGTTTTTTAAAAGCCAGTGTTATTATAGGGGGACAGAGGTGAGAGTATGACAAAGAAGTAAGTGCACAAAAAAATGAAGGATCAAGATGATATCACCAATGATTTAAAACAGAATATAATTAAAAAAAAAAAAAATTAAAAGACAGCCACCCCACCAAAACAAACAGACTTGCCAGTGCTTCTGACTTTCTTCCACATTCTTTTAACATCACCACAGTCACATTTGGAATATCCAAACTACACCACCTAAATTTTCCTTCAGACAAGCAGAGGGATTCAGAGAGATTTCAAGAAACTAAAGCACATAGGAATTGTGCATACTACAGTTTGCACAGGGTTTTGTACAAGTATGCATATTTTTATTTATGCTAACAGTGGAATCTTTGATACAAATTGGTCATGACAAATTTTATGCAGCACATCTGCCTGGTGGATTAATCTCTGAAAGATTTAATCTAAATCCATCAAAGCCATTTTTCTCAGTAATTTCTTCAGTTAGAAATTATTTCATACTCTATTATACTGAGCACAGTTTTTGACACATTCTGTGGTGTTTACTGTCATATGTGAAGAGGAAATGGACACCATCCTCTTGTATTTAAATGCAAGAGATTTCCCAGAAAAAAAGGGCACTATTGAGAAACTTTTCCCTGAGAACCACGACTGACAGATATAGGATATAGAAAAATGTTGCTTTGCTTTCTTCTACAGCAATACCAGCAACAAAGATGTGCCCTCTGTCAAATGGTAAAGGCTTTTGAAACACCTTCAGTAAAGCAGGAATATTGTTGAGAGGGGAAGAAGCAACTAGTATCTATGAAACAGGTAAAATAAAGATTCTCCTGCATAAAAATGCTGAAGCAATGTCAGAGATCTTGAATTTACTCTGAAGGAACATCAGATCTGATAGTAAAAACATATCAACAAATAAAGAATTAAAAGGGGCTATACAATGACCCCACACTAAGTTGCCAGGTGTTTATCACATCAGTGTATTTTTAGACGTCTAAACAAGTATTTGTACAGATAACTGATAGGACTGCACATGAAAACAATGGTGTCTGAACACAAAGTACACTACTGCATTTGTATCATAGTACAGAGCCAAACCTTTTCACACTACTAAACATTTATATAACCAAATATATAAAAATTAAGAATGTCACAACAAACTTCAATAAATATAGAAACTTACAAGATATATAAATATGTCCATAACTCCTCCAAAGTCCCTAATGACAGCTGTTGGTGTAAAGAACAAGCCATCTGCCATAATCTTCAGATTAAGCTCAATACTCATGAATATTACAAAAACATACTCAGCAATCTGAAAATCAAAGCAGAGAACAATCATAGTTTAGGAATAGGCAGTGGAGAAAAGCAAGGTGACTGGGGTTCAATAATTGTAAAACGATTCGGTGGCAGTACCTGGAGTGTTGGAGCATGCATAACTCTTCTAAAAGGGGATTCAAACATCATGGAAATGCAGGAGCATATCGTAACAATAATCATGACCCAGTCCAGGTAAGTAACCAAACCCAGCAAGTCACTGCGAACGATACATAAGGAAGTGCCATTACAGAAATGCCCAGAGCTCTGTGTACCTGTTTTGTGCCTACACTACAGTTAAGTGCTTTCCTATGAAAAATAAATTGAGCTGTGTCAAAGATTTCAGTATTTCAGAAACATGTAGGAAACTAGAGGAGTTACATGCAAGTGAAGAAGAAAAGTTTGATTAAAAAATTCTCTTCCTGTTCATCCTTCTCCCCAAACAACTCCATAGTAAGAAAAACATTTTTTTTTGGGGGGGGGGGGGGAAGAGACATACACATGTGCATGCACATTTACACACATCCATGCATGTGTGCACACACACTTATACTGCAGGCTTATGTGATCAAGCAAAGTTACTTTTGCAGTGCTTACTAAAGCTGATGGTATTTGGTATTTTTCACAGCTCCAGTAACAGGATCTGTTTTAGAACTATAAAAAGAAGAAAAGATACAGTAATTTACATTTTATTTTTGTCTGCATTATAATTATACCATGCATCCGTCAACTCAAAGTAATTTCTGTCCAAAATCAAGGCTCCATTTTATCTTGTCTTTATTTTAAATGTCTGTATAAGTTTCATTTAATTCTATGCAATTTCAGTCATATTATCAACATAGATAGTATCACTTTAACTCATTGCATACCTGTAATTCCCCTAAGATTCTTTGAACTGACAGTTTTTTGGGTCTTGAATTTGTAAACAAGGACTTAATCTTGTAATTTTCTTGGGAATAAGGGGGATAACCTGCTTTATTTTATGTACCAAATTTTATTTACCAAAATGCTCTTCACATTTACTTCAAAACCTCTTGGACCATGGATGGATGAGGCTCTGAGCAACCTGGCCTAGTGAAAGGTGTCCCTGTCCAAGGCAGAGGGGTTGGAACTAGGTGATTCTTAAGGCCCCTTGCAACTCAAACCACTCTATGCCTCTGTGATCGTATGATATCCCCAGTTAAAATACACACACACACACATACACACACACACACTCTCACAAAAATCCTTCCACAAGCTCTCGTCTTTTATTATTTCTTTAATCTTTTTCTGATTAATATTTTTATATTCTCTGTATCTGAATTTTCCCATGTAATTGCTGTCCTCCACCTACCATATCCAAACACCACTAGGCAGTCAAAGAGTGAGAACAACTCTGTAAGTAATATGCACGTATCTAGGTGACATGAGTTAAGTTCTTGCTGCAGCAATTATTTATCAATTTCATACAAAGTAGAATGACTGCTGTGGGAGAAGCTACAAGAATACTTTCCAAGAAGTTTCCCCTGGCCCATTGGTTATAGGCACTTTTACTTATCTTCCAACTCCCACAGGAAATCATGCCAAGACAGGATCTGCAGTGACATATCCTATATTTCATTGGAGGGCTCTAGCCATTGGGATGTGAAGTTGCCAATACTTCCTTGCTGAGCTTAAAGTGAAAAATGGACTGAACACACTTGAGGAATTACCACCAGACAGATTTCATGGTTATGAATTACAGGAATGCACAAGACATACAAGGAGAACAAGAAACATCTTCCACAGGCCAGGTTCACCCACTTAACACCAGTAAGTACACAGAACATACTGGATTAGGTGCCTTTCCACTGAATCCAATGACTTTTGCTTCTTAGACTCATGCCTCTCCCTACATTGTACATAGCAGCATTCCTCAGCCTTTTTTACTAGAAGAAAATATGTATCCTGTAATTTTGAAAAAGGTATCTAAAATATCTTACTTGGTAAGCTAGATGAGAAAACAAATAAAGCAGGTAGGATAAGTAAATGAAAAAAAAGACTGTTTAAGAAAATCAGTTTATTCTTGTAATTGCAAATATTTTATTTAAACTGTTTTAATATAAATATCCTGTTACCACTGGGCACTCCACAATGCTAAGAGGCAATCCACTTGCTAAGTGGATTTGATTGACTGTTTGTGTGTTTTGTTTTTCTGTTTTAATTTGCAACTGCTTCATGGACCAGTGCACCACAATCAAGTTAGCAGCTGCATAGAAAAGTGGGGATGTAACTCAAGGACACGTCTCTACAAAGGTGGCAGAAACTTAAATACACGTATTGTTAAAACTGAGTATCTAACCATCCTGCTACGCTAATTAAAAGTAATTTGTTGAAGGGCACAGAGAAAATCAGTGGTAAAGCAGCTGCTGAAACCAGTCCTTCTAAGTGCCAAGCTCATAGCCTTGAGCCATCTTACACTGTCTCTTTGCAAGATGACATGCATTAACCTTTTAAAATCAGGGCGCCAGCAAGAGACAGAGGTTTAAAAGAAGAGCTGTGAGATGATTTTATATCAAGCTGCTTGTACATGGCTTGTACATGCCACACTCACATATACCTACAGCTTACTTGCTGAGTCCTCCTGGTTTTCATCAGGTTTCAGCTTTTCTCCTATTATCTCCCACAGCTGAACACCTCCCCATTCCATTCTGGGTCCCTAACTATGGGCTAGAGAGTATTTGGGTGAGCATAGGTGCAATTCATTTCTCTTCACCTTCTGTTCTATGAGTAACTGTTGGTGTATAAAAATTTCTCACCTTATGATGAGGAACAGGAAGAGAATAGCAAGCTGATTCCCAAAGGTCTAAAAGTGGGAAACATTAGCCTTTCCTCTCAGCTCATGCCTGCAGTTTCCCCACAGTATTGTCCACCTCAGCATCACAGACTGCTCAAACACATCTGCCCTTACACAGCATTTTATTGCTTCCTTTCCTCCAACAGCAAGACGACACCACAGACAACTGGCTGCCAGCTTGTCTGGTGACCACACTATATGCAGTTTTCCTTGTAAATGAAAATCAAGTTAGAACTTGATTTCTAAGGACATGGAAGTAAACACCCATTGGAGCCAATGTTGCTATGAAATGAACTTACGCATTAAAGCGAGCCCGTACCACCACTCGGCAGAAGTTCCTGAATCTGTGCTCACGGCCAACTATGAAAAGGGGTTTATCGAAATACGGGTGATTCTCTCGCAGCTCCTCCTCCTGGACTTTCCTTTTGAAAAATCGTTAATTATTAAGTGTTACACATTATGCCTGGCAAAACTATCCCTTACACTTTGTTCCTTTTTTCATGTTGACTCTTAATACTTTTAACTTCATACAGAGAGTAGTTAATACAGAAAATATGCACTCAGACTTTTGATTTTTAAATACCTCTTCATTTCAGCTTGTTCCTTTTTTTCTTGGATCATCTTTATCTCACTGTCTTCTCTCTGTGCATTTCTGTATCTCACTGTGTTGGAGTGCTAGAAGCAAAATGATTCCTTTTAATCGAGGTCTGAGGGTTGTTTTTTAATGTTTCAGATGAAAGCAAGATATGGTATTTTACATAGAAATATTCAAATGAAAGATCTTTATTTCCAAATGTAATGCACATCAACTCAGTCAAGCATATTGCACAGTATTTTCTATCTACAGCACAAGGCTCCTTATTTTCATCAAGGTTAATTTCAGTTCTAATTTCATGCTTGAGGCTCCATCCAATCTAACGTTTAACTTAAAAAACAGAGGTCCTGTAAGTCCAGCCAATCTCTCTGAACTGGAATGAATACCATCAAAGTTACTAGGGGCAAAGACAAGGAAAGAAAAGGCTTTACACACTCTTTCAGCTTCTCAAGCCTGCTGCATGGCTGCCAGGCTGAGAGGCATGCAGATCATACAGGTAGTGACTGCTGAGTGCAGGGCTGAGGGAGAGGGAGGGAGCGAGGCAGGATGCTGTCTGAGCTCATGGAGTGGAGGGAACAATCAGCACTACTGTTCTGAGTTATGTGAGTCTTTGAAGCACCCCTGGTGGGGTAATGCTGGGTGTTATCCTTACTATTGTATACTAGCAAAGCCACATCTGCTTTAGTTACCTTTAAAGACTGAGATAGTTTGGAAATGGGGTGACTAATATTGCCCCTTGACTTTTCATTGTCACAGAGATCCACAAAATATATGAATTTGCAGAAATGAAAATGCACTTAACTACATGAAATAATACCACAGTGAAATCCTTGATTGCTGTTCTCCCTTTTAGTCTTTGTCCCTTTGTCTGACAGTTCTGCTGCTTGGAAAATATTGCTAAACTTCCATCAGAAATTTTGAAGTGCTATTTTGCCAGCCTGAATGATTTGTCTAATTTCAGAGTTAACACTTTTTAAGGTGTCCTGGGTAGCAATCGTTGTGTTCCCAATGCAGTGTCTGCAGATTCAGTGACTCTCTCAGCAAGCATTCCAAAAACAGTAAGTCTATCAGTGAAATAATCATGTCAATTATTTTGAGGATAATTCTAAAGCAGTTACGGCATTTGTCTTATGACTTCCTTTCAAGATTTCAAAAGACAAATTGCAAGCAAGTTCATAAACAGAAGTGAGTCTTACACAAGCATTTATTTGATAGTACCTATTCTTATTTCTTATATTTTCAAATTGAAACCAGCATTTCTATGAGGACTTACATCTTGAGTCAATGTTTCAAGAGATTTTCCTCTGCTGATTCGCTGGCTATTTGAACCATGTCTCAGTGACCTGAAACAATCATAATCAATTTAACAATACATCTCAAGATGAAATTTTGACCTTTATAAGATGACCATTATTAAGCACTGCTCTTCAGCCACTCAATATCTCAAATTCTTATCATTTTTCTCTTGCTAACATCAGAAGCTTATATGCTCTTCAATTGTTTTCAATCTGGTCTAACATAAGCCAATTTCTGTCCTTCTGATCTTTAAATTGATAGCTTTGTAGTTGGCAAAGGAAATGACATTTGAAATAAAAAGGCATTTTTTCCATTTATACAGTACAATGAATTTCATTATGGTTACAAGGAAGAATGTAGAATTCAGTTCTTTGTACAAGTCAGTAGTTTTGGCTTTACATATGTTAGGGATTGCTCAAATTTAATTCCTTTTTTCACCTTTATTTTAAGAATATTTTAAAACCATCCCTTCTGTCCATTTTTACCTGCGTTCTTGTCGTATATGATGCTGGACACTAAGTATTGACCTTTCCTTTGCTGGCTGCCCCTCAAATGATCCACTCAGCATGCGTTGTCTAGTGCAGGCCCTACGAAGAAATGTAAAGATGATGACACAGAGTTTTCAGTATAAATGATAATTTCAGAGGTAGCACATTCAGAGAAATCATCTTGGCTTTGTGGGGAGCAAGGACTTCAAGAGCAATAGAGAATAACAATACAAGAGCAATCGACTTTCCAGGAAAATATGTCCAAAGCAATGGACCCCCGCTCTGCAACACAACTGGTCATCCAATGAACCTTCTCCATGCCTTAGCAAGGGCCATCTATGACTTTTGTTCAGTTTGCTGTAGAATTTTTCATCCCTCAAGACTTCACTAAGTGTGAAAGGGGTCAAGCAATGCACTAACCATCAGTAAAACCAGTTTCTCAGCAATAAAGAAGGGAATAGAACAAGCACAACAGCATTTTTAGTCCCTTTTAGGGCTGCACACACATACTTATGACCTACAACATAACTTGGAGTGCTCAAAATAACTGGAACCATACATGGTATGAAATGAAAAGCTGCACATTGCTGATATTCTGTAATACGAAGTGTCTGCTCTTTGGGAATGCATTCAACTTGTAGCACTTTGTTGTGTGGGTTTTCTCACTTGTTTGCTCATGGTTCATTTTGTTTTTTGCTTAATTTTGGGAAACACATTTTACACATTTTGGCAGAAATGAGTATTTGTTGGCCAGTAAGCTTGCCACAGCTGAACAGAGCATACGTATCTTTATCTCGATGGCTACAATGAAATTGATTTGCTTAAGAAAAGAAAAGGTTTCCAATAAAAGAGCTCACACAGATCCCTCTGATGGCTGAGAAATGGAATTTCAACACTGGAAACATATTTTAACTTTCCAGAATGATTCAATTTGAAGTTTACACTGTACACTCCTTATTGCTCATTTTGTGTTATGAGACCATTTAGAAAAACACAAGACCCAGCTGGTAATATTCCATACTTTTTATTGAACTGAATCTTCATTTTTTCTGAAAAGATGAAAAAAACTATATGCTCTTTGTGTAACCACTCTATTTGCCAGTCTACTGTAAGGCTTAGATAAATGCCTTGACAGCATGGAATGACCATGCTTGATGGTAGAAGGTGTCCATGGCATGTTCTTTCCCCACTGTGGCTTTGTTTTTCACTCTTCTCCACTTTTTTCTTCATCTTTTGGATTTAAACACATAAAAATGATACAAGCAGCAATGCAAAGTGATATCTGGAACAAAAATGAGAACATTAAAATGCTTGTCAGTGTCACCACTGCCAATCAGATTAGCATGCTAGAAAAATACATTGTGCTACACTTGTTATAGAAAGCATTAGATTACACTACACTGCACTAAAGCATCATGACACATAAGAAAATTACTGCATGTCTTATAAAACACAGCTCATCTTAGATAAATCATGAACATTTTAATACCAAAGGATTTTAAGCATTATACTGTGGAGGATGATACCACATAACACTGTCTGAAAGCAACTGAGATATTTGAATACCTTTGCAATTTTTGATTGAAAAAAAAGGCAAAAAAGAAAACAATTATATCCTAAAAATAGATCCTATCTAACTCCATTAAAATTAAAATCCAGTTTTTCCCAGCAGAGACAATGAAAAGTTCTGGGGTCTGCCTTCTCTATAGAGGCTTCTTGGTGTGGCAAAGAGGGTAACTTATTTCTTTTTCCCCCTGTAGATATAAATTATTATGCTCTGCTTTTAACAGCTAAAAATTATTTTCTTGACATCAAAAAGTAACTTGTTCATAAACTTTTCATGTTCTTGTACACAGAAACTTGAATTCCAAGTTGCATAAACACTTAGTGTCCATAATAAAAGAAAACTTTAAAGGCTCAAGCAATAAATTCTTTACCTGAATAATGAACGAGATGGCTTATTTGATTATTAATAATATTATGAAATAGACATAGTCATATACTACGGGCATACTATGGCAGAATGGGCATGCATAAAGAGTAACACCTGTAGAAAGGCTTAGTATTGTTTATGAGCTCTAAGTTAGATTCCTAAATCTATATTTAGCATTTATATCCATTGCCTCATTTTCATTACCTCTGGAAGCCCTGCAGCTCTTCTGAAGTCAACAGAGAAATAATGAAATACTAGTTGTTTAGCACAGAGATCAGAAATTTTTATCAAGTAACTCCAAAGAGACTTTTTTGTATTTCCAGAGGAAAAGATGTTGTGCTGAAAAGGCCTTGTCTACTTTTGACAGCCTCTCTCCTGGCATTCTCCACTTCATGGGAATTAGTGCCATGGGAGTTAATCTTCCTTGTATGAACTCTTAGTAAAAGCCACGCTTAGTTATCCTTTTGACTCAGAATCTGGATATTTTTCAGCTGCTTAGACACCTAGAGTTGCAGATCTTTGGGGACATTTGAAAAAGATGGCAGGTGCCATAAATTTTTCAGAATTGCAGAGTTGCCACTTTTAAAGTCTGCAGTAGGGTTTATGTTCTCACTTTAGACATGTACATGTATGTGCTTACTCTCAGTGCCTGCCTGTGAGCCACGTGTGCAGGCCTTTAGCCAACTCACGGCCAATGGAGATGTAGGACTCAATTAAATTGGTTGGACAGAGGTGGCCAGCACCACCTGCCATGCCTTTGAGTGTTTTGCCTTGCTCCAGCAGGGTACAATACACCTATAAACTTCTATATTACCTGCCATCTTCCAGAGGATGTTTTGGACATCCTCTGGCATCCCACACATTACTGTATGTCCATATGTGAACAAATTCATTGAATGCTTGGTCAGTTAATTTAATTAATGATGTTTGGAAGGTATTAAACTAACCATAAAGTGGGCATCTAAAGACAAAGCAGTCAGCTGAAGATCTCACCGGGCTCCATAACCTTTATTGATTACAGCTCTGTCAACTAGATGGTAGAGTTCATCCCTTAGCTCACAGGCAGATTTGGCTGCCTGGAGTTGAATCCCAAACCAGGCACAATCAGTGTGCCACAGTGTTAAAAAATCAGTCCTATGTGGTTTGAAAATTGGAGTTTAAAAAAATGTTTTTCTTGCCTTGATACATTTTTATGTAACTGTAGCTGGTCAGAATATTTTGATCTTTCTTCAAACAAGAGAGGCAAAATTACCCTTTTTAGCTAAAATTGCCCTTTTCATCTTCCTATACTACTCCTCTGAAATATTAGATAGGTTCACTTTCACTTGTGGAGGAATAAGGAAGGTATGAAACAAAGGAGAAGAGAAAAGAAAATAAATATGTCAAGCTTCTGGACTTTGTACTCACCTTGCAGAACTCTGAACACCATTCAGCAGCTGCAAACCACATGCTCCAAATATGTCTTGAAAAGTGCAAATGTAATAAAGTATCCTGAAAGAGAAAATGCAATTTTTTAGGTTACCAGAAAGCCAGGTGAAGATCACACAGAACAAGACAATACTGCAATACCACATAGCTTGTACCACATAGTTTGTATTACCTGCAACCAATTAGGAGGTCCACATTTCTGAAGTCCTTCAAACTATTTCATGCTTTGGAATTCCTGAAAAATAAGTCGTGAACAGAGTGTTCACATAACATTCTTTGACCAAATGTAAAATGTTAAAGGTTTTGATCAATACTTCAAAATACCATACCTTTAATGAAAATTTGGAGATCTCTTGCAGAGGGTAAGCATGTGGCACACGCTTGGATTTTTAAGTCAGGCATCCTTTCCACAACAAGTATTTACTCATCCTGCATTCCAGTGTAACACTGATTTGGGGTTTTTTTCTGTATTATTTTAATGAGTGAGTATTTATGTAGTAACGGTAGCAACTGCATATATTGCTGTGTACTTTTGTTCTCCCTGAAACGTGCTCACACTGAAGCCTCAGTAGTGTGGTGCACTTCAGTGTAGTTATCAGCCTCATTCAGCACTGTTGTCACTCTCTATGACTCTCTATCCTTACTAAATCTTTCTATGCTCTCATTATAATTCCATCTAACCTGGAATATATAGCTAAATGTGACAGCCTAAGATTCACAGGGAATCCACTTGAGAGGCATTGTAGAGTTTCTTTCGTTCATTTATAAATTTAATTTAATAAGGCACTTTTTGAATAGCAAGCACAATGCACATTTTCACCACAGCCACACTACTGTTCTTTGGGGGAAAAAGATACTATTTTTTAAAGAAATCTGAATCTGCCTGGTGAAATAAAATGGATTATTAATGCAACTTGGCTAAGTCAGTTTTTTTCTTTTCCATGTTTTTTCTTGTTTCCTTCCATATGTCTCTAAAGCAAAAAACCCAGTCACTTATTTTCTTTAGTGACTGCTCAGGCAGTTGAGCTATGGCAGGAGACTTACTTTCCTTTAGCAATTTTTATTCTTGATTGTCATTCTTGCCTTGCTGTTTAAGCTTCTCCTCTCACAGGAGTATAATAACAATTTTTATTGGACTGTAGAAGAATCAATAAAAGCAATGCAGAAGAAGAAACCTCAAGTGGGCATCCAGTCTACCACCTCTCTCAAAATGGGATCAATTCCATACCTGCAGTTTTGGAGACTCCATAGCCCAATAACTCCACAATTGTGCTTTGCAGTGATCCATAACATGGTGTTCATTTGGCACAAACCCCATAAAACAGAGTAACTTCTTACCAATGGACATGTGCATTGCAGCATTTCTTTTTGTTTGTCTTTGCATCAGGCAGGTGAAATTCAGTCATGGCATACATTCGTAGAGATTTAGGAAGGTGGTGACTAAGTCTGGATTTTTCACTGGATGACAACAATCATCAATGGAACTTACCTGAAACATTTGTTCTGAGAAATGCATGGGGTCAAACCCTCAAAGTTACAAAGAAAGAACTCATACTCTTAAGAGAGAAAACATAAAATATATGCCAATAAATTTGTTGCAAGTGATTCAGAACTAACTAATACAAGTCAGTTATTTAACACAGGCAAATTTCTAATAGAGGGTACCAAAGGTATATCTTCTAGGATCATAGAATCAGAGAATCATTTAGGTTGGAAAATATCTTTGCTCATTCTCTGTACTAGTGTTCAGAGAGACTTTTATTTAGAGATAAATTTATAGCTTTCCTAGAAATCACTGTATTTTGCAGAAATACTTGTACGAACAAAGTCTGAATTATCTTCTAACATATTAACAAACTAGAATAGGATACTTAATTCAAGCAATTCTTTCTTCCCTCTCTCCCTTCCTCCCTCCCCGCCCTCCCCCATGGCAGTCTTAGTTTCAAACAAAAGATAAATGCATTGCATTCAGTTAGTTGTTTATGAAACTGAACATTCCACTTAAGCATGAGTTATGCTACTCCCTCAGGCCCAGGAAACACATCAGACAAATCTTGTCTAGAACAGTGAAAATCCTATTGCACACCTCTAGCATCAGTTTACAGTTTGATTATAGCATCAGCTGTAATGAACAGCAAATAAAAAGCTGCCCATTGAAAAAAAAAAAAAAAAAACAGTTTCCCAACCTGTCACAAAATATGTTTTATATATATGCATTGTAGAGATATTCAAAAAGTGTCTGGATGTGGTGCTGAGCCACTTGTTCTGGGTGGTCCTGCTTGAGCAGGAAGATTGGACCAGATGACCTCCAGAGGTCCCTTCCAATCTCTACCATTCTCTGATTCTGTGAAGCACAGTTTAATGGAGACCAGAATGAGGTTTTGCACTATTGACACTTTGATTATATTTTGGACTATGTGAGACTACTTTTAATTTGCTCATTTTCCCCACCATTCTGTGCTGTTTACAACTTATCCTCAGCACTGGAGAGAATGAAGTGATTTATACTCAACATTTTGACTGGACCTGCTCTACTCTCTCTACTTCAGAAAGCCAGTGGGACTAATAAAGGACTAGACCCCATTTGTAGATAACGATCGAGCAAGGAATGAGGGTCAGAAGAACCACAGGCACAAAACTTGCTTTTAAGAGAAGCAGTGCTCACAGCAATGCAGAGTGAGAGAAAAGTGTGAAGCACTGAAGATATATAGGAGAAAGTAAATTTGCTAGAAGTGGTTATTGCTGCTGAGGGAAATGCATTGTAATTTTCAGAAAGGAATGGAGCCGTTTGCAATTCAGAGGCACTATTAAATGGGATCTTGTTTTGAAAAAGTTGTTCTAACTGTCTCTAACTCACTTCTACTTTATTTCATTTTTCATGGTTGAAGACCTCACCTCAGATTGGATTTATGTGAAGAGTTAAGGCCTTCTTGCTCTGACACTGGCAGTGTCAGATGCAAAGAACTGATCAGAGTCAAAGTACCAGGACAGTAGTTGCTACATGCTTGACTTGGTTCCCATGCCTAATTGCACAAAGACCTAAAGGAGGCAAGGTGAAGGTTGGTTTCTAAACAAGGATGGTTAGAAATGAGATACTTCCCTGGGGGTGTGGCAAGAAAGCTGCAGGAAAACAAAGAGACCCAGAAAGCTGCAGGAAACAAAGAGACCCAAGAGATCAGTTTTCCTGCAGAATGTAACACCAGATGAGCAGGTGAGACACCCAGGAGTGCATGATCTGTCTCTCTTGGTGGTCAAGGGCTATTGATGTCCTTCTTCCTCCTCTTGGGGAAGAAGATGTCAAGCTGCAGTTCAGCATATAAAAGGGAAAAATGAGGTTTGGATAGAGAAGGATACACAAGAGAGACATGAAGGTACCTATGTGTAATGCACAGTCCTTCTATACAGTTGGTTATATTGAAACATTCACAATTTGATTAAAAAATAATTTGGCAAGGTTTAAAAAGTGTGGGGGGGAAAGGTCAGAGGTGGACTTAGGTTAGAACAGACTTAAAATACCCTTTCATCATAGCAATTTTATCAAGTTGAAGTTGCCCACGGGCAGCTTTACTTACATAGAGGTATTGCCTTAGATAAATGCTTCTTAATTCAGGTAGATGAAAAATTAAAATGATGCTAGAAGCTATCTTTTCAGAAGTGACATTCTGAGTTATCTCTTATTGTTTTTGGCATAAATGCTGTTTCTTCTTTTGTCAGATACTCTGAGTAGCTGAAAGTCACCTAATTTTATGAAGGAGTTTACAGCACTTACAACTAAAGCAAAAATAAGAACAAAAATCTCTCATGTTGAGAGTTTGAATTTTCCTGTTTGTAAAACTCCCCATAATCAACAGTGGGAACACTGGTAGTGCTCAGGACCAGTCAAGCACATCACTGGCAATGCTCTCTATCAGTTTGCCCACCAGATATGCCGTGAACACAGTTTTCTTATGCTGGAACAGATGCATTGCAAGTGTCATAGATCAGAGCTTATGTAACAATTTTGAGGCAATTACAAGGAACAATAAACAGTATTTATTCTTTTTCTCAGGAGGACAGTAAGACTCTTCGTAAATGACTTACAAGCAGCTCAAGAAAGCATTAGAGGACATGCGATCCATGTTTTTCTTACTTGACAGAAGTTCTCTCCTTTTCTGTTTCTCAAAGTTCATTGCTGATGATCCGGGAAATAGATTAGAAAATTCAGTAAATGTAGATTAAATTAACAGAGTAAATAGATAATTAAAAATAAAATACTAGATTAGTAAATGAAAACTTTATTCTTCTGCCTCTGAAATTTTTTTTCAGAGGAACTCAGGTGAATTGATGAGAAGTCCTTTTACACACGAGACTTTGGCAGAAGCCATGATCTGAAGGACCAAGTGGAATCCAGCAGGATTGAAACTGGCAGGATTGATTTCTGGTTCTGTCCTTGTAACTCTGAGAACTTAGTGAAGTTCAATGGTTTGCTTGGATTATCCTCCCACTGTTTCAGACTGCTCCTGAAAAGGTGAAAGTTCTGTGCAGATGGGAGAATTCTGAATTTCAGCTTCCAGGATTTAATTTTTTTCTCCTATCTAAGAAAGAATGGAACTCTTACAATATCAGGGTTTTTAAAAAAAAAATTTAAATATGTAAAAGTAGGGTTTTTTCCTTTGTCTACGTTTTTTTCTCTGCAGTTCAGTGTATGAAACACACCAAAAAACCTGACACTTGTGTAACCCTGGAGGCATCAATAACATTTCACAGTTCTCATATAACACAGAATTTCATTACAAATGTTTTACTGAAATGCTGTGAGGATGCCCATATCTAAACCTGCATTTTTAAAAGTATTTTGCTTAATCTATCTGTAACAGTAATTCCTGTAAAATCAAGGCACACAACTGAAAGAAATGCTTACAAATAGTGCACTAAATTTTGTTAAGATTGAATACTTATGGTATTGCATTTACATTTATCACTGATATTTTTACAATGAGTATTCATTTGAATCAGTGATTTTTTATGTTGTCATTACATGGGTTTAAAGACAGAAAAAGTTTCACATTAATTTCTAAAGTTCTCCCTGTGCTGCATTCTTATAGAGCATTAAGAAGAACCAGAGCTGTAAAACTTCTCAAATGGTATTCAAGAAACTTGAAAATTCAGAACTCACACTGAACCCCTAGTTCACTGCTCCTCATAAAACATTGCCTTACTTAATCTGTACATTTCAGATCAGTTATTCCTGTTGATACTGTGTATTTGCCTGGGACCTCTCACTGATAAAATGTTAATATAAATATTAAAAAAAGTGACCTATACATTGTTTGCATTAATAATGCACCTTATATTGAGAACAGTCATTCTAATGTAAAACCAACAGTGGCATGAAAAACTGCAGCACCGAGTTACCTACGTGATAACTTCAGAAATGAGTCTTGGAGACTGAGGCTTGCATTATTCACTTACAGTGCTGAGTACTTACTTGATGTAAAAGGATGGATCATTATTAAAACATTCAGGAAATCCTTCTACAGAAGTCATAGTTCGGAAATCTTCACTGTCCATTTCGTACATGGAATATGATTAGCTGTAGTCTATGTTTTCTAGTGCACAATCCCTGCAAATGTTTATGTGCAGACATTTGCAAGAACCAGGCTGGAATTCTTTAGGTAAAATAACACCCCTTATGAAGAGACATGTTTTGGTTAATTTAGAAAGAAGAAGTGAAAAGAGCTGAAACATGATCTTTCTGCATGACACAATTCAAATACATACTGAAGAATTACAATCCCTCTCTTTTTGCTGTTCAAGCATATAAAATAGCCAAAGAGCAATATATCTTTAATGATGAAGGCAACAGATGTCCTACAAAGGGATACATTATTATGAATATTACACATCCAGTAACATTCGTGACAAACAAGGCTGTGAGAAATCAGACGGCACTCGAAAAAATATCAAATCACATCTGACTCTTACCTTAGAATTTTATTGATTGCTGTCTCTTTTTCCAGAAGGTTTCTTGCTCTGATGCTGAAAACAGATTTACGGAGCTATAAAATTAAGAAAAAGACAGCATACTTTTTAATTGTCTTAAAATATAGCATGTGTATCGGACAGACCAATTACATCTTATGATGCTGAATGCATGAAAATGATGGTGGGAAAAAAACCAAAATGCTTATGTACATCTTTTGGCCTTCCAATCCTAATCCTTAGGTAGTTCTGTGTAGAAAGAAGCAGATAGTTTTGTTGGCTAGCACAAATTTAATTTACTACACCTTTCTTTCCTTCTCCAATTGGCCAAATCACACCATTTTGCTACTCCTTCTCCACTTTGGATTTTGACTAGGCTGGATCACACTCTGGAGATGCCTTGATTGTACAAAAGAGCCAGCTAACAAAGCTTAGATGTATCATTTCAATGTCTTTTTTTCCCACAGATGCAGAGAAAAAATATGGTGAGCAAAATATGCTTATGCTTGACTCTGGTCATGAACAGTGTTTCAGGAATCTTCTTGTGAACAGGACTTCCTGAATGTAAAAGGAAAGGACTGAGATACATGAAAAAACAAGCAAGTGATTAACAAACATAGCAAATCAAGGAGCAAACCATAGCTGAAGAATTTAGCTCAGGAATTGCACCTGTGATGAACAGAAAGCCTCTGGCACACTGTAAGACTTAAATCTGTCTGTTTGGAGATTGTTATCTTGAAGAAAATGGTTGAGAGAGATTTGGAAAACTCTTAGCAATCTGTGTCCTGGTTTTGATCAATCTGAAATGGAATCTTTAAGCACATTTCTTTAAATGTTCTTTAAATTTTCTAAAACACTAGCTCAAATCCAGAGTAATTTGACAAATAATTTTGCTAGAACTTCTCTCAAGACTCATATTGACTCTGGGTCACAGTAAGATCTTACTTTGTAGAGAAACAGAAGCCTAGAAAATACCTTAAAAACTTGTTAATTATACTGGCTGTACTGAATAAAATGGATACTGCTTTTTAAACCACAACTGTAACAGCAAGCTACAATCCCTTTCCTACCCCTTGCCCTTTCAAGTGTGGCCCCTTTAACCTTTCTCATGTCCTAGACCATCTCTGTACAGCCTGTAGAAGTAATAACATGGAAAACACCCCTGTTTTGAGAATCTGGGGGTTCCTTAACAACCTGCAACTTGGAAACAGAAATGAGGTATGCAACACTTCAGAATGTAGTTTGGAAAATAAGGTACTGGAATTTCAGTTAAGGTTACAGAAAGAGTAATAAACTTGTAGAATATTTGAATATAAACAAGAAAAACTTCCATTGGCTGTATATGTTTAACATAAAAATAAACTGAAAATCATAGTATGAGATATATCTGTTGAGGAATACATCCAGTGCAGGTAGCTGGTTGTGCAGCTGCAGTGTGAGCTGCAGGTTGAGCTCTGGGGGTGCAGGTGCAGGAGCCCGAGCCCAAGGCAAGAGGCTGTGAACTGATGACCCTTTGGCTAACAAAGGACACAGGGACCTGTGGCACTCAAAGACATGGCAGGAGCTGATGACTCCAGACTTTAGCTTGCTTACACTGTGAGTGTATAAACGTCCGGGGTGCTTTTGCTTGGGCTCTCTCCGTGGAGGCACCAAGCTCGAGCTGCTCTTTTGTTATTCAGTTATTGTAGCAAGATTAAATTATTTTAAGGATCTGAATTTCTGAGACTCTGCTGTGGGAAACCTGGGGTGGACCTGATGAGGGAACCTGGTGTGACTGTGTAAATGTGGGGTGTGTAGCTGTGAAGGGGCCTTGGGGTCAGCTCAGGTGATGGAAGAGTGACTACTAGAGGGGCTCCTGAATGGTCAGACAGGGAAGTAACATACCATTATAAAAAATATACTGTAGGTATAAATATGTCATACATTGAAACATATTTGTGTAGGTTTTAACTCATTTGCAGTATCTTGACACAGGTTTAGTGAATTTATCAGCATTGTACTTTATTATGGATTTAGATATAACTGATGATGCTGAAAGCAATGGCAACTCTTTCACATATTTTCTTTTTCTAATGTCAATGAAATTAATGTCAGTGGAATCCTGTGTAACCTTTTCTCCCTTAGCAGAATTGCAGAAAGAAGCTTCTAAACCACAGGAGCACCTATTTTACAAGATGTCAGCTAATAATTTTTTTAGGGCTCAGGGTTATGGGAATAATGAGGGTGGAAACTCCTAAGTTTTGTTTCAGTTCTTTTTTCCTTTTAAAAAGAAATGCTTTAGAATAACTGCAACTACATGAAACATCAGAGAGAAAAAAAGTGTGCTGCCTAGTAATGTGTTATGTCCATTTATTTCTAACAACAATTCTTGTTAGCATCTTAGAAATTGAAAAGATTTCAAACATAGGAAACATTAATTTTCTACCAAATTTCTAGTTCTTGCTCATCTGATCTCAGTAAAAAAAGCTGAGTCATGCAAATTTTCCTGAAATTTTCTACAGCTCCTTATCTGTCATAGACCACTTCTTTTCAGTGTTTAAATTAGGTGACAAAACACCTTGGCATTAAAGGTTGTGGCTCAAGCAAGGAAATTCACCCAGGTCATCAACAAGGAAGCATGCCCTGGGAAAGCAGGAATGAGGAGTCTGTGAATTTCCAAAGACTCCACAAGGATGTTGAGCAGTCACTTAGTGCTGCTACAAGCCAAATGTTAAACTACCTAGTGCCAGCAAGAAGAAGAATATCTAAAGAAAAGGTGCTGGCAGATCTAGGACAAGGGCTACTTACACACTACCAGGGACTGCTGAAGCCTCGCTCTAGGCAGCAAGACTAACAAAGGAGACAGTGGTGTATGTTTTGCATAAAAACACTGCTAAATCCCTTTGCCGCCCCAGCTGGAAATGGTTTGATCCCCTGTGCTTGATGCCTTCAACGAATGCTGTAGTTGTCTGCTGGGGCTGTGCAAGAACAGTGCTGTACTGTGGTATTTGGCTGTCACAGAGCCAGAGGTGCATCAGCCAGAGAGATGAAGGGAAGCTGTAGAAGGAGCGCACGTCTGGAGCCACTAAGATGGGAGAGAAAAGACTGCGTTCTGTTCGCATTTTCAAAGCTGTTCATGAATTTTATTTAGCGATGCTTGAACAAATAAATAAGGACTATAGAATCACAGGATATGCTGAGTTGGAATGGACCCGGAAGGATCATGAAGTCCAACTCCTGGCCCTGCACAGGACACCCCAAGAGTCACACCAGGTGCCTCAGAGTATTGCCCAAATGCTTCTTGAACTCTGTTAGGCTGGTGCTGTGACCACTTCCCCGGGGAGCCTGTTCACTGCTCAACCACCCCCTGGGTGAAGAACCATTTCCTAATATTCAATCCAAACCTCCCCTGACACAACTTCAGACCATTCCCTTGGGTCCTGTCACTGGTCACCACAGAGAAGAGATCAGTGCCTGCCCCTCCCCTCCTCGTCATGAGGAAGTTGTAGACTTTGATGAGGTTTCCTCTCACTCCTTTTTCAGGTAGAAGAGATCAAGATCAAGTGACCTCAGTTGCTCCTCAAATGGTTCCCCTCCATGCCTAAGAAGTCATAGTAATGGAGAAAGGGATCAGAACAGGGTGTTGCATCACATTATTTATGCAGAGTGCATTTACTTTTCCTTCACTTATTTTCAGGACTAGCTGTGAAAATTGCAGCCGAGACAGGACATTCTTGGGCACTGACCTTGGTCTAAGCATACCCAATGAAACTGCAGCTTAGGTGAAGTTTGGAAGGTTTTTTTACAATCCTGTCTGTGTCTGGACTGTGATGGAATTTAGGTTGCAGCCAGGTAACCATTCTTTAATCCAGGAATACATAGGCATATATGAGATCCTAGAGTTCGGTGCCTAGGGATCTCAGTGGTCCAAAACGGAATTCACAAAACAACCTAGGCACTTCCAAGGATTATGACTTTTGAACATAATGGTCCTCCTTTCTCTTTAGGAATCAGGAGTCCTTCCTTCAGCAGAACACTGGTGAATTTATCATGAGTTCTTTCAGAAGAAGCAATACAGGAAAATATTTTTAGATAAGCACAATTGATCCATTTCTCATATTTAGAGGAGTCAGTAGTCAGTCAAGTAACAACACACATATGTCAATATGCATGCTGAAGAAAATCAAACATTATTATAGATTTTTAGAATAGAATTTTTAGAATCCTTATTTCTGTATTAGATAAATGAACTAAACTACTTCCCATTTAATTTTCCAAATTTGCATAGCACACCAGGCAAACGCAGTGGGAGTGTACAAACAGAAAATGGGGCTGATGATCAGTGTTTTGTTTAATAATGTCTGGATGCCTCATGCTGGTGTAGAATGACACTGGCAATTAAAACTTGTGATACCTGCCGAGTTCTTGAATGTTGCAGAGGAAATTATAAGCAGTGTTAACATACAAAAGACATTACTCAATCAGACAATGTGAAATTAAGTAAGTACAGTACACTCTACTGGGGTTATTTTAGGGTATATCTGTTTAGCCTGCTGGGTTTTTTTATTACAGATTGCACTGTACTGTGAGAACACCCTCAGTGCATCTTTATTAGCATTTATTTATTAATTTATTTACTTCTCTAAGCCACCTATAAGTACACTCAATGCAGAAATCACAGTGCCATACAGCTTTCTGCTACAGAACATTATTTTTTAGCATATGACAATGTCCGAAATCACCTAATAGCATCTGATTAAAATATGTTTTCAGCAACACACCTTAAAGAATTCTTGCACATTACTTTAAACTGCTGTGGCAGGTCAGCAAATTCCCAATAGTATTTCCTGAATGAAAAGGTTTTGGATGGAAAATACCTGCTGCTACTAAACCATGAATAAAGCTTGTGTCTTGGTTCCCACGTTTCTTTGAGTTTATTTACACAGATATGACCACAGAATTAGGAAATCTGCAGGTAGTGCTTCTCTTCCACAAGTGTTGACACTCTTCTCTGCTGCTGTTGGCAGGAAAGACTTCAGGCAGACAAAATAATTCAGTTCAGTCAGAGTGAACTTGGTCTAAATGCCACAGCCCATGAAATCCCATTTGCCAACAAGGACAAAGCAACTGTTGTAAAATAAGCTAAACCGCAGAACATTGCTGCTCTGCAAGTGCCACCCGCTGCTTTGAAAAGGTACTGCAGACATTTTCAACAATGTTTATTTAATAGTGTATTTAAAAAATCCAGGCTTTCTACCCTGGAAAAAGAAAATCCTTGGCATAAGATTAAAAGCAAAGCAACACAGGAAAATACCTTTGTGAAGTGTCAGGAAATGACTGTGGACCAGCCCTACACACTAGATGTACTGGCACAGCACTGCTGACTTCAGGGGGATCTGTGCCAATTTACACCAGCTAAGATATGGCTGAGTGGTTTTAAGTTTTGAGAAATGCTGTATATTTTGGTTTACTAAGGTTTGATGTATTTTTCTAGCAACATGTTTGCATGCCCAGACTCCAACAAATGCTACATAAAGCAATAATTTTCAACTTGAATTTGATAAAGAATTGTATGCTATCAACAGGTAAAATCTGTGGTGATGTAGTGTATTATTTTTGCATCAGACTACTTCAGAGCTGGCAGAAGAGACAAGTGTTGGTGGGTGTTCAGGAGCACAAAGTGAGACAAGATCTGAAAGTGAGACACACACAAGTGAGACAAACATCTGAAATGTTTGCTTGACAGTAGAAAAAAAAAGAAGTGCATGTAATCCATTTTTCTAAGGCAATTTCTTAAGTGTTATATTAAAATTAGGAATTTTAGCTTAGTGCTGTTAATTATGCTCTTATAGGCAATTGCAGGACCATATGGGAGTACTATGCTGTGCCATGCCAGAAATTCCAAGGAAGGGAAAAAAAAAACATCCAAAGCTTCTGTTACAGTTTAGAATTTGTTGCACGCCAATGGATGTTTTATGTAGACTTGCAGAATGAACAGATTGTTAGGTTTTACATTGTTATTCAAACATGTACAGCTTCTAGGGAAAATATGAAGAGTCAGTACAATAAGCAATATATCAGAATAATTTTTAAGAAAGAGCGAGGAAATACTTGGGAAGAGAATTGAAAGGATTCCATAAAATTCCGTAAAACATAAGATATTCCTGGCCCACAGGAGTTTGCTGTATAGCCTCTCAAATGCAAATTCAACAACATTCTGCCTATGCCTCTTTGGTTTGAAGAGATTGGACTCTTTCAAAATGAATGTGACAAAAGTCATATGAAGAGCGATGGAAGGCCAGACTGCAAGTTTTTGGCAGATACCTAACAAAATGTTCACAAACACTTAAGCAGGTTAAGTGACTAAATCCTATAGGTAGTGGGGAATTTCTTAAGCTCTTTCGAAAACTCTGCAAAAAGGCTGCAATTACGAGAGAGTGCTAGAGATCAGTAATCCATCTCCCTCTCTCAAAGTAGAAGTATTTTCATTTGGACTTAGAAAATCTGGCCCTTTGTGAGGTTGTCCTATGTAAGAAATTGGCTCACTACACAGTAGAGAAAGTGGTCTAGCATTAGGTAAGTGCCACAAGGACTCAAAGGCTGTCCCTTTGGATCAGATGTCTAGAATGAGAAGTGGGCATAATCTCCTTAACTCTTGGGAGTCATTGACCTGAAACAGCCTTGATTCATTTTGTAGCTCTTGATTGCTGCCTCTCTTTTAAGGAAGGTAGTTCTTCTAATTAGCTGACTACTGGTCTGGAAAATCTACATGTCTTTTCATAACCAAGAACCTTTTTCAATTAAGTCTGAGATCATGGACAAGGCTAATATTAGCACTCCTAAGATCTCCAAAGACCTAAAGTGGGGGGATAGTGCATCTCAGACACACGGGGGAGCAGCTCTGGGGAGGGAGAAAAATCCCTCTCTTTTTACGCCTTACAAAAACATGGTGGGTTTTTTTTCCCCCTTTAGCATACCTGAGTTTTAAACTTTCATAGGTTTAATGGGTAGATTTTTCATAAAAATATAGACTGGTTTGGTTGGAAGGGGCCTTGAAAGACCATCTAGTCCACTCCCCCTGCAATGTGCAGGAACATCTCCAACCAGATCAGGTTACTTAGAGCCCCATCCAATCTGACAGTGAATGTTTTCAGGAATGGGGAACTCACCATGTCTCTGGGTAACTTGTTTCAGTGTTTTACCACTGTCATCATAAAAACATTTTTTCCTTATATCTAGCCTGACTCCACCCTTGTTTAGTTTAAAATCATTACCCCTCATCCTATTGCTACAGGCCCTTGTAAAAAAAGTCTATCCCCATACTATAAGCCCCCTTTAACTACTGAAAGGCTGCTGTAAGGTTTCCCCAGAACTTTATTTTTCCAGGCTGAAAAACCCTCTTTCAGCTTGTTCTCATAGGAGAGACAATTCATCCCTCTGATCATTTTGGCAAGTGCAGCCTTGGATAGGTTTGTTTCCTTTTGTTTTCTATCTACTCAGTGCAGGGGCCAGGGAGACCCTGTGAGAAGCTGATAAAGAGGGCTGGGTAGATTACTTATGGCAGCCAACAGCAGGTGGAACTGAGGACTCCTGGCCAAGCTGATGTGGGGTTTTTATACATTCAGCTGGGTGTACAGCACTGGGGGAGAAGGCTTACCCTCCACACTTTGAGCTGGGGATCTTGAAGCTCTAGGGAAGAAGGGACTGTCAGACGGGGCTGGACTGGGAATGGAAGATATGGACAGGGAGTTTCAAGTGGGAGAAGAAAACTATTACTTCTGGTTGTACAAGCACAGGCAGTTAATTGCCTTCACTGGAAAAAAGCAATCATTACTACTGTTAATCAGTTCTTGTGAATGAGTCCTGTGAGTGGGTGGAGGAGACTGAAGGGCCTGGAGACGGAGATCTGGATTCCTTGGTAGAAGAAGGAACAGGGAATGTAGAAGGCTCAACAGAAGGACTTTCCTGTAACTCAATCCCTCATTGCCTCTTTCCTTCATGCCAAACTAATGTGTGCTCTTGGTTGAGACCCAACTGCACTAAAACTTGCATTTTGTTTGATTGAAGAAAAAAGAGAAGTATGATTGTCCCCTTGTGTTTTAATGCATCTTCACAGCCTTTGCATCAAACACTTGAAATATTTTAGTGTAAAACTGATGCAGTAGAAAGCAAATGCCTGAAGGAAGTCCTGAATTATGGTTCTTTTTGAAAATGGCCAAGTATCCAGTCCCTGGCCTCCTTTCTCTCAGAAAGTCAGAAAACTGGCACTTTTTCAGGCAGACTTTTGAACATACTATGCATAGGCAAGAGTGACAAAGCAATTTAAAATCATCAGAAGTCAGAGACAGACCACAACAAGAACAGTCTTGATACTATTGCAGAAGTGTCTTCTCCACTCTGAAGGCAAACATGGTCAGAGAAGTAAAACATTACCAGCTCAAATGTGTATTTGGTAAAATGCTTAATGATAAAGAAATCTATAAATTGGTTATTTAGGTACAGGGACATTTTTACATATCCATTTTATATATATATAAAAAATTCTTTAAAATGCAAAAGAGAAAAAGAGGTCAGCTGATTTTCAATAAACCTGAAATTTACTGTATTTACATATATTAACTTCATTAGAAATAACTGATGAGAACAGACATGGTACAAAAATTATCTTCTTTGAAAATCATAATGGTAATGAGCACAAAAATGCTGGCTCCATAAGCCATTATCATCCCAGCAGGTACATTGTTTTAATGACTCTTCTGAATGTTATAACAAGATTGATTTTGGCATTATCCTGTGAATGACATAAATAGGTAAGACTTGAAGCACTTGGCTGTGTTTAATTAATGAGTGGTATATGGAAACTGAAATGGTAGGACAGAGTTCAATTCAGACAAACTAAGAAAATGAAGAAAAAGTTTGAATTATTTTTGTTGATATGCACAAAACTCTGCAAAAATTACTTCAGAAAAAAAAGTAGTATTTATTAGTATTTAAAAATAATCTTTTATACTTGGAATACATGTGCAATTACACTTTATTCGTTTCTGCTATATTCAAAATTAATGTGATAAGATTATTCTTTCAAATTACTTACGGAAAAGAATAATCAGGAACACACCACCACTGTATCTTTTGTGCCAAAATTGTGTTTTGCACAACTGAATGCCCAAAATAAAGTTCAGAGAGGTTGATTAACTTGGGACATAAGTTTATTACAGTAAGAAACAAATTCTGGAAACTGGAATTTATGAATAAATATTCTCCCTTTAGTTCTAAGGAAAAAAAATGCAAATAAATTGTATGACTATGTCTTTGCGCCTGTTGGTTTTCTGAAAGGTATCTTGGGACACCCTGTCTTCCATACTAAAAGCTATGCCTTAGAAAAGCTAAAAGGCTATTTCAGCTTTTACACTTACAAATACTTTCTGCAAGGAAAAGTCCTTTTGGAATACTCTCAGAAGACTGTTTTTTCTTTTCCTTAAGAAACAGAATAGTTAAAGAAGCTGAGCACAGATCAGAAAAAACCCAACACAGAATATAGCCAGATTAAACAAAACCATCAAGATTAGGCGGCATGTCTCAGCAGCTCACAAATGCAGTATCTATGATATTAACAAAATGCGTTAAGCACAGATTCCAGCACGACATCTGCTGCTTAATATTCACAATCTTCCATGGAAATGACTCTGGCTACCTCTGAGATTGGCTCTTGCTTCCTGACCACAACCTCCCATCAAAAAGGTACATTTTGCTGTAAGCAGGAAATCAATGGGACTCTCATGTGGTGTGGGAGGTCAAGCTTTCCCAGGAGCTAGACCTTAATACTTCATCTGGCTCCTACTGGACAAAGGAATGGCTACTAACTGCACTGCTTGCAGAACTAAAAACAAAACCCATACATGTGAAAGGAATCAGAAAAGAAACAGGATGATTGAAAGGAGAGAAAAAGAGAAAATATGTTTGCTACTATCCAGTTAATCTTACAAACGGAGAAATAGGGGAGCTGACTTGCTTATCTTCCTTCAATTAAATGGGAGAGGTCCAAGTCTAAACCATAAAATACATGGATATATTAAATGCTCTTGTGCTTTCTTTTGTAATTCACTCCTGCTTTGCCACTGTTGTAAACATGCACACGGGTTATCTGTATTATCTCTACATATTGAGCCATAGGCATTTTCAAAGTTCATCTCACGAGTCTGTCAGTTTTGAACTTTACTCTAACAGCCATGTGCTGTGTTGTAAGGCCAAGGATAAGTAACCAGTTCAAAAGTGTCCATCTCACAATAATTTTCTGCAAGGTTTGCTAAAAGTTGTATGTCTCTTTGGAAAGCACTTTGAAGGGTTTCTGTGCCTATCTGATTCCAGTCTTGAAGTTAAGAAGGCAAGGCCAATGCTCTACAGCCAACTCAGATGTATTTCACTGGACACCTGATTTGTTGTAAATCTCATGTTAATTTAATTCTTTGTCCCCCTGAAACTTGCTGCAACTATACCTCAGGCTATGTGAAGGCCACTGAGCCACTAAGATGTCCTTAATTTCTGCCAACTACATTTCTTCTCATCCACCCACTCACACTAAAATTATGTTTCCATACTTCATCCAGTTCTTCCATCCAAGAATTTACTGAAATGTTGGTTAGATAAGGAAATTCTCAGTACACTGTGAATAATTTTCGTGCAAATGTAGAAGTATAAAAGAACACTTCCCTCTCTGTTCCTAAACTCTCCTTTTTCCTAATCTACAATGTACATTTAATACCCTAAATCCCTCTTTTAATCTCGTACTTTTTCCAAGAAGTCTTCCTTCTTTCATCAGAAAATACCTTCACAGTGCTTTCTACTACAACTGGGGAATGCTCACCAATCTGACCAGCCCTGGTTTCTCTGATTTGACTGTGGGTTCTTCAGCTCATGGGCTGCAGACCACATCAGGACAGACTAGATCAGCATGAAGGAGGAGTAGGTCTGTGGTGAGATCACTGAGTTTTAAGTAAATTTGCTCTGCAGGACCTCAAGTGGAGATCAAAAAATGATCCTCCATTTCCAGCTGTATTAAGTTCAGAAAACCCCAGAGAATCTCAGTTTTACACACAAAATGTTACAGATAATAATAGACAACTCAAACAAAGCATAGTGCTAAGCTGCCTATCAAGCATCTGCATGTGGGAGAGCCCAGGTGTTGCTGGCATTGGATGTAGAAGGATGAACATGGTACAATCTGTATCCACATACCCACTCAGACTCCACACACTGACAGAGAACTCTTAGGAGATGTATAAAAGGTAAAGGGCATTTAGGTATCCAAAAGCGATTTTTTATATCAGTGTTTGATAAGTTTATTATTTTCACAATTGATTAAAAATTTGGAATTAGAAAAACCTATGAAACTCACAGATTTCACTAGAAAAAAAGAGTATAGCAGAGAAATCTGTTTTCCAAAGCTATTCTTTTGATTTGGCATAGATGAAAATAATATCAAATGGATTGTAGTCATGGTTACAGTGATATACACCAAAAATAATTTTTTCCAAATCTTTTGAGAAGGTAGAATACCTTAAAAAAAAAAAAAAAAAAAAAAAAAAGGAAGAATGCACTGAAAATCTACTCTCCCTTTACACCTTAAAACAACTTTTAAAGGAATTTGGTAATTATAATAATTATAACACTGAAAGCACTAACTAAATCCATTCTATAAAAGAACATACATAAGATCTTCTTTATTGATCATCACACATTATGGGGCAGATTGATTCTGAACACAAAAAATTATAGTGGCAGATTTTTCGAGAAAGTAGAAAAGAATATTGCCGAAGTGGAAATAAGGGAAAAATAGGGGAATGTACGGATTAAAGGCTTCCTATCACTTCGGCAGCTCTGGAACACAGAGATACTGACTTAAGTCCAGGAGTAACTGGAGGAACTAGCCACAGTTCAGCTCCCACAAAGGAAGGACAGAGTCAGATCTGCCAGCAGGATCTCACCTTTTGATTCTACCTTTTAATTCCACTTTTTTTTCCATCAACTACAATGCAAAAGCATGTGAAAAGTTTCTGAAGCCATCCTACTGCTACCAGGAGCAGTGAGAAGGCATCCTACCAGGCACTGAGATCAGTAAAATGTTTTGTCATGTTTCTTTTTTCACAAAGAAAAGTAAAGTATGGATGTAAGGTTTATACTTAAGCACAACCAGTCATTCCAAGCTTGTTTTAAGGATACTTCAAAGAAGATTTGTTCATACAAAAGTGAGGTTGCCTTGGCAACTGTAACTATAGAAAGCTAGAGTAATTACTTCCACAAATCCTTCTTAATGCTTTCACCTCTTAATAGGAATGTGTAAATACCTTGTTTTAAGCTACATTTATGAGAAATGTTACTTATTGTTTGTACCCTGGAGGCATGGGGATCCTAAAGTATATGCTTAAAGCAGGTTGAATAGCGCAAAACCAATTTGCAAATGCTTATTTAAATTAAAAAAATAAAGTCAAATAATGTATATTTGCTTTTGAAGGGAATTGAAAATTTGAAAAGAATGCAGCATTCTGTTTTCATATTGCAATATCTCATTGAATGAACTGTGCCATGTATTCATCTGTCTTCAAACACAGTAACAATTCACTTTTGTAAACAGCAAACAAAAGGAATTAAGATGGAATTTAATATACCTAAATTATATTCATGTAAACAGATCTACTGAGCCACTGCACAGCTCTGCATTGCGGACCGTGGACTTACCTGTGTGGCTGAGAGAACTTTAAGGTCTTTGTTCATCTCTTCATTACATGGTAGAAATGTACTCTGATTACCCTGGCATAGTGTTTGAGATCCATTATTAGTGATACTTGGTATAGCTCTGCTAGCCCCTAGGCTCATCATTTAATAACTTATCCAGTTTTAATGCTGTGCTTGTTAAAGCAGATGATGTCCATTTAGGCTTGACTCCTTCCTACAGCCTTCTTGGCCTGATATGTCATATTTTGCCACAGACCTCCCTCTCAGGCCATGCTGCTCAGCTTTGGCTTACTGCTGCCATAGAATACATCAGCCACAAGAATGGGTTCTTGCACAGAACTAGGGATGGCAATTAACACTAGTTTATAAATTGTATATTTTTATTCATTATCAGAAGAGTAATTTTTTTCCCAACTCTCTTTTCCCAGTTCTGATTCCCAGCTCTGCAACTCTGTGTGCATGAATGCTGCCCTGGGTTATGGTTGCAAACACACAACAGGAAAGCCAGTTGTACTATGTAACTGCAACGCATAGACTTTTTTTTTTTCTTGTCTGCAATTCTGTAACTTAAAATGTATTTAAAACCCACAGATATTAATATTCAAAGAGGATTTAACAATGAACAATACTGAAACAATACTAAAACATAACAATACTGAAAGTAATTTTGTCTATAAAAATGCCACTAAATTATGCAAGATTACAAGTGATCAAGGACTGATATCTATGTAGATGCCACTAGAAATCTGCGAAACCACTATCTTCTATGATGCACATGAACATTTTTTTCTGCCCCTTTAGTTTTATAAGGTGTCAGAAGTCACATACATTTACTTATGCTGCTGCATCATCATCATGGTCATCATTCCAAGCAGGGTTAGTAGTTTTCAAATCCAACCATCCATGGGAGACTAGCAGCTTTTAGCACAATGAGTATCAAACATATCTGTTCAGGTCTGTTTTCTAGTGATTCCCAGGCTTACACATAGGTCAATATCCTCTAAACAATTAGAATAATTTTAAAATTTTTACTCATGTTCAGTGATTCCACAGAGATCTTAATAAATTATTCAATTTCTCTGCTCTGCTTGTTAAAGCAGATGACATCCATTTAGGTTCGATTCCTTCTTTCAGACTTCCTTCACACTTCCTTTGGTGAAGTGTGTTTTCAAGATTGCAATAGTATCAAGGCACTCAAAAATCCAATGTGATATTCAGAAACTTTAATTTTCCACTAGCTGCTCAGTGATTAACAGCAAAACTACTTAAAAAAATTGCTTCAGGTGATGCATGCATTAAACAAATAATGTATCAAATCTTGAATTTTGAATTCAAAGGAGATGGGAAAATTAAACCAGAAGAGGATGTGCTATGATGTCTTTTTTAGGCTAAATTAAACATAACCATTTAGCCTATGTTCAATCATCCTAGCTTTTATTCATTCACTTTTTATGTAGTCTGACAAACTGAATAATCTGATGCCTTTCCTCACAATACTCTAAGCAAAACAAACTCTCTACTCTTGATTTACCTTTTGATCAATATATTTGTTTTCTTCAATTGCTGATCTTTTAGAGTGGTCACATGAGGAAGAAGATGCTGAAGGAAGTCTTCGCAGCAAGCAACTGGTATCTTGTTGCTGGCGATCAATAAACTGCTTCATAAAACTTTCCCTTGTGAACAAATAAAACCCCAAGAAGAGTTAATATCTGTTTTTTCTTATAACATATCACAATCCATTAGCGCAAAGATAGATAAACTCCTGAGAAAAAGTTGTACTGGGCTATAGATATATAAATGAACGAAGTGCCAGAACAACTGATAACACTTGAATGCATTTATTAAAAAAATCCATAACTGAATTGAGAGTTGGATCTTTTGCACATAGATTCAAATAAAATAATTCTATTGCTTTTATTATTTATTTATTGACCAATTAAGGTGCTAAATATTTGAAGTGCCTTTTGCAGTTTTCAGCTCTTTTGAGCTCATTAAACAGCAAGTTGTTACTTCAATGTAAATCAAATCCTGATATAATCCAAAGGAAACATACCCTCTGCATGAAATTCTCTTGAAGATTTCAAACAACATCTGTTCATATAACTGCTTTGAATGTCAGTATTAAGGCACTTCAGCAATTCTGTGCCTCACATATGCCATGTTTAAAACACAGAGACATTTCTGTTTAAAACAAATATACATTCATCTTGCCATATTTTAAGTTCAGTAGAGTTGTCTCTTTTTAGTGTAAACTATGTCACAGCTAATTTTTCTCTGGAGAGGTATTACTACATAGTACAATAGCTTCAGATTTAAAGGTATGATTTGCTAGTGCTAGTCTGAAGTAGTTAATAGGATCATGAGCGAGTACAGAATATGCTGGGAAAAACATAACTAGAAAGAAATACCAAAAAAAAGACTAAGACTAGGAGAAGAATGCCCTCCAGATATAACCAAATGGTACTTTGATACTAAAAGTAAAACATCTAGGATTGTTTCCTTGAAGTTTGGAAGGTTGTTTTTCCTGACCTTTCTGACCAGTATTATTCCTTTTGTTCAGCTAAGGTACTACAAACAGGTCAAACCAGTTGCCTTACCTTTCCTGTGAATTTAATCAAAAGAAATGTAACCTCAGGAGACTCAGAAGAATGGCAGGAATCTTTCACATCATCCTCTCTTCTGGCATGTGCTTGTTGAGGATATTGAAACAGACCTGGAGAGGACCTGACCAGCCAGCTTGTGCTGTGTCAGCAGACTTTGCAGCCTGTATATACTAGAGAAGCCCTTGGATTTCTGTCAGGTTTTTATGACACCAAGCAAAAATAATTTTACTGTAACTGATGATCACAGAATCATAGGATGGTTTGGGTTGGAAGGGACCTTAGAGACCATCTTGTTCCACCCTGCCTGCCATGGGCAGGGATACCTTCCACTAGACCAGGTTGTTCAGAGCTCCATCCAGCCTGGCCTTGAACACTTCCAGGCATGGGTCATCACAGCTGCTCTGGGCAACCTGCCCCAGTGCCTCACCACCCCCACAGTAAAGAACGATCTGATCTAGTAGATCACTGAGCGTCTGATCTTTAGTTAAGGTGAGTTTCACAGGAAAGTGGTAACTATGCAAATACAAATAAGGGACAAGGTCATCACAGACTAACTGGTATTGGATGGTCTGTTTTACCCCCTCTAATGATTCGCTGCCAGTTCACCCGTATCTTTAAAAACCTACATGAGAATCCATTAGACTGCTAGTTGTCTATGTGAGTCAAGAAACTAAAAGCCAAATGAAAGAGGAGAAACAATACACTTTTCAATTATATTGTACTTGTGTCAGTTCTGGTCAATCTAGGTGCTTTCATGAACAAGGTATAAGAAATGCTAGGATTTTTTTTTTTTCCAAAATGAGGGAAATGAGGTAAACCCAAAATGCCACATCTTTTGAATGCCTATGTTACTTCTGTTTCACTTATTTTCTGAACTACCTGCCTAACAGACAAGAAAAAAAAAGTTAAATATTTTGGGTATTATATGGCCCCAGAAAAGTTTACAGCATACTAGAAAAGGAAATATTTCAATACCTTATTTTTGGAACTGTGAAATCTGAAGGAAGCTTTGAGATTTTCACCATTTGTGGCCTGTTTGGAAATTTTTCAAAGATGCGTAGACGCAATGGAAGCTTCTCCTTTGTATCTGCATTAGCTTCACTTTGCTTTAGCTGAAAACAAGGAAATAAAAAATATACAGAAAAGGAAATTTTGCTCTGTAATATCCCACTAGTTTTTTCAGAATCCAAATAATAACAATGGCAATCATTTAAAGAAACAGAAGATGGCAGCAAAGACCTACAGAAGGTAAATTTGATACGCATTAAAGGCTTGTCTTCGAAGATGTCAAATACCTAACAATACCGTGCCTTTAACTGCAAGACATAAAATGGGAGGATTGCTAATAATTTTAATTTTAAAATATAAAGCATATTAATGTCCTATTCAATATGCTTATTTCTATGTTTTCTTCACAGATTTTAACACTTTTGTCGAAAAACCACCCATGGTCTTTTCTTATTAGGCACATCTTTCTGTATATGCTGACAGCTCTTTCATACTCGAAGACAACACAGCAATTTCAAAGGCAGAAATTTTAAGAGAATCCATCTCCCAGAACACAAAATAACAGGACAATTACATTTAAGTGAGTATCATAAGTAATAATACAGAACTCAAAAGAATCCATCTACATCAGCAATACTTAGCTATGGCAAATCATATAACAAATGTTGCATTTATAATTATCCACAAACAGTTATTCAATGGAATGTCACCCATCCAAATACAGAAAAGGCAGATAAATCTATGTGGACAGATGATAGCTTAATCAAATGATATAAGATAAAAAGATATGATATAGAGATGATTCCTGAATTCTGATTACCTTACCTAGCAATTCAGTTGTGTTATTGCAACAAAATACCAAGTCAAAAAGCAGCAATGAAATTAATTTTCACATTTATTTTAAACTGTATGTGTATTGTATACTATTTCAACAAGCATGCAACTGAAATTTCAATTATCCTTCTCACCCCTGCTTGTAAGCAAAGGATTAGAAGCTTAAATTTTAGAAAACATTTTCACCATCAACACCTGCAGGGAATACTGCTGATAGACATCAGCTACAGATTTTTACCAGGGACAATTGCCCAGGAATTCAAACAGAACTTTAACTCTCATTTGCCCTGCCTAGTGAAATGCATGCTCCCACAGCATGCTATAGTAGAAAATCTGCTCTGCTGCACTGCCATGCTATCAGCAACATCACCACTTCCAGCCACAGGACAGCTTAAACTGAAAATCAATTCATATTTGGTTGGATATAAGCTGTCATGTGGACTGAAAACTGAAGAAAACTGAACAGCTACAAACAAAGACTAATGATTAATGGCAAAGCTGATTCAGAATAAAAGGGAAATGTTGAATAAATCTGTATTGTGTCCAGTCCTGTTTCATCGCTTTATTAATGATTCTTAAAAGGAAGAAATGATGACATTAGCACCCACGATATTAAAATGTGAAGAATTGCAAATACCACATTGGGCAAGGATGAGGACACATTTAGAAATAGTGGCAGGAAATAACAGACTGAAAAAATTCTACATAAAGAGTAAGAGCAGAAACTAAACAAGACCTTGGATTTCAATACAGCATCAAAAGGCCAATTTGGGCACCAATTACCTTACCAGCCAAAGGCTATGTTCACAACCAAGCTCTGTTGGTTAGATGTTACAGAGGTACGAAAAATGATACGGAAGTCCACAGCTCCTCTCTGCGCTGCTTTGAGGAGAACATATCTGGGTATGCAGTAATTTCTAAATGCCATTTTACCATTTTCTCACTGACAAGCCAAAGTAGTGCTGAAGAGAGCCATGAAACCGAGAGGGGGGGGGAAGGGGGGGAAGACGGAGGGGCTGTGTAAACCAACTGGGACAAGGGAGAAATAAGAAGAGAAAGACTAAAGGGTCCCAATATTTATTCCACATCTACCATACCTGATAATAAAGTAAGAGCAGGGGGGATGATGTAAATTTATGTAAGAAATATTTGAAAACAAATTATTTCAAGTATACAATAGTGTACACCAAATAAAGGAATGAGAGAACGAAATTTAGAAATAGGATTTCTAGGATGAGAATAAAGATTATTAGCCTTATGGGGAAATCTCTAAGCGTTCAGAGAGATCTCCGGAGGGAAGTGCCTCATCATTTCAAAATCAGACTAGTCAGAACCCCTGAAATGTCAGAGCGTTGCCAAAAGAAGTCTTTCACTGACAAGGAAATTAATTGGATAATCTAACACGGCTTTTCTGCAACATTGTACTGTTGAAAGCTTTGGGATTATTTTTAAGAGGAAAAAAAAGGTTTCCAGTTTCCGAGACTTGTTTTTCAACAGGAAAACATTGCATAAATATGCATATTTTTAGCACAGACAATGTCACTTACAGCTATGAACTCCTGTTTTCATTAGTCAGTGTATACAGAATAGAGAGCATTGCAATGCTGTCTGAAGTCTTAGTGCAGAACAGAACAGGGAGAGCTTGAAAGCAGGAAACGGTATAGTTCAAAAGGTAAAGAAGGGGATAGGGGAATGTTTTAAAATAGGCTTTAAAATAACTTAAAGTCAAGGCAGTTCTACAGAATATCTCCAATTACTCATGCTGTGATAATATTACATATTGGGGAGCATGAGGCATTTAGCTTCCCTGAGTTCTTCTCCATGCACTTAGGGTGTAATTGTTGCTCCACATGACACACATCCTGTTTTGTATTGCTGCTTAGAACCTTTGTATTTCAACTTTCTCTAACACTTGACAAACACGTACATTTTTAAAGGTACAGGATTATGTTGAAATTGGGCTATGATGGTGCAGAATGTTTCTAGCAACAGCTAGACCCAAATAACCCAATAAACTGAAACAAAATATTGGGAAATTTTTCTCTATGATTTTTAGGTTTTATTTATTAATCTTTGGTGTGAACATGCCAAAGGAGATACAGAATTAACAATGTCTAAAGGCTAAGACCTACCCATCCTAACTTTTTGTTTTGTCCTCTATTCATTTAGTTCTGATCACAGAAGAGGAGCCAGTAACGTGCCAAACTTAAAGAGTGAAAGATGCCGTTTTCATAGAGTTTGTGAGGCAAGTGTATGTGAAATTCACTTAAATACTCCATTTCAATGAAATCAAATTATTAAAAAAATTACAGCAGTGCTCTAACTCTTTCATTTCAGTTGACGGACTGAAATAAATCATTCCAAATTAAAAGCTTTGCCACTGATGTACACACAACCTATTTAGGACCTGGCCAGCTGCCCAGAATAATTTCATGGTGACTGAAAAGTTCAAACCTTTTGCCAAAGTTCAGGAGGCCTCACTAGCGGATGATTTTAAATCAATATTGTTTGGTACATTACAGTGCACTGCAATATGAACATTTTTCACTGCAAATCTTCTTTAGGGGCTTTTGAAGAATAAAATGACCATATAATCTGTGCTGCATGCTTAGCAGGATATGCCGTGTGCTCCAACCCCAAACACTTTGGGCACAAGACTGCACGTGGATGAAAGACATTAAAAACTGATACCAGCACCCAACCAACAGCTTTGCAGAATTTTTTATTTATCCAAGTTCTCAGATTTGCCATCACCTTTGGCTTGTCAAAAGGAGCTTTGAATGAAACCTAAGTAATTAGCAGTATAAGACATTAATTAAAAAACTAAAAATCAGAAAGGCAGATTAAATGAGCCCCTTTTTTCCTGTTATTCTGAAATCCTAAGGACCTGGCAGATTTTTCAACATGAATGAGCCATATTAAAAGAAGATATGCATATGGGTAAGCTGTCACATCCCACACACAGCTTTGGCATCAAATTGTAACAACATTTTTGTACCTGCATTTGATTTAAAATTAAACACAAATCAGATGTTCAGTTACTATTATTTACACCTGCAATTTCATTTGCAATGAAGAAAAATGTTGATTTTCTTTGAGCACTCTGCATCATGAAATAAAGGGAAGGCAAAATCAACCTGGAAATTAGTGTAAAAAATTGGATAAACAGAATTTGGGTAATTAAACTAATACTTGCAGTGTTAAAAAGAAGTATTTATGAAGCATAGATCTTATCAGTATCTCTACAGTGCTATATAAAAGACTGACAAAAGCCTAATCCCTTGCCTAAAGTCACATGGTACATGGTGAATTCAAGCCATAATATTTGCCTCTTGGTTCTTCTAGGCCCTGTGTGGTGGCCCTGAGACATAATTACACCAGTTATTTTTCTATGGGTTTTCCAATTCTTCAAGGCATCTGAAACAACATGTGAGCTTTTGCGTGCAATTCTCCTGCACAGCACTTCTGTAGGATGACATTTGGGTTGTGCATTGCTTAATTGAGAGGCAGTTTGGTAGGAGGTGGGAGAGCACTACAGTGTCTTAGAGTCCAACCTGGTGGAGCCTTCTCTCTTCTTTCTTTGAAAGCAGTCTCTCAATTAAAATATTACTTGAACTATATCAAAGTATTGTCTGGAAGAAAGTAGCAGGAGCTACAGGAGAGACCCAGCATGAGTTTTGCAGCATGCACAGACAAGGGCTCAATGTCTGAACTTGCTCTCTTGTCCTCTTTAACTGCTTAGATGTACCAGTAGTGAATTTTGCCCTTTGGGTTCACCTAAACAAAGGGGACACTGCAAGCAGTAAAAAATTCTCCCATGTAGGTATGGTAAAACAGAACCTAAATTGATTTTAACCACAATCAGCATTGCCATGAGGAATTTTCAGTGAAATATACCAGAAGCTATTATTACAGTGGTGCTGGCATTCAGAGTAGAAACTGCACTGTTGATAATATAAGAGTAAAATAAACTGCAAAAGTTCCTGACAGATGGAGGAACCAGACTACATGCATTTCTCATAAGCACAAGATCTGTTTTTTTAATAAACAACTTTTCTCTGTCACAGGGTTTATAAGCTGTGTGTAGCACGGTTTGGTGCTGTGACTGCTATTCCCTAGTTGTTCATTTAGATAACTTTTTCTTAGTTTTGCATTAAGTCTTCCAAATTTAACAGATATTGAGGAAGATTTCACAAATATGGGATTTTTAGTAGCTTCCTTCCAATAATTGTAGCTCCTATCAGCTCTTCAGGAACAAATGCTGCTGACAAGCTATGAATCCAATTCAAACTTATCTAGCAAAATTTGGCTAAGATATAGTCTGTTTATCTAAAAGAAGACAGGAATCCAAATTTTCATAGTTTCCCTGTGATTGAAATAAATAAAAAGAACTTTTCAGAGGTATTACTTCATACTGACTACAAACTGGCAAGCATTGCTACATGGTTTACACTTTAGCCATATTTCCAAATATTTTTGCCTCTGCAGGGGCAAGTATTATATAATTTTAAAAAATGGGCAATCCAAGGTTCTGTGCAGTCTGTGTCTGCAATCAGGCCCCAGGAGTGTGCTTACCAGACTAGAGTCAACCTTCTTGCCTTTAGACTGAAGTAACCACCTGAATTACTTTAGTTCGGGTCTCTTTCATAGCCAAAAGGGAGGAAGAGACACTTGTAGAGGTCAGTTCAGACCTTGGGTTGGCTATATACTTCACACATGCTTATTTTTTTCCATTGACTAAACTGGGAACTTGAATCCAGTATGTTCTTCAAATCAGATACCTGACTCCCAGTGGCAGGATGAATCCAAGCCACAGCATCTACGATGGCATTCATCTCAGCTAATGACAGTTCTCCAAATGGGAACTAAACTGTACAGTCATCTAGGCACTTCTTATATTTAATTGGAAAAGCTATCTCCAGATATTGAATCATCCCATACCAACACATAAGCAAGACAAGCAAGATGGACTGTCACCTCAGGGTAACTCCATCACTGAATACAGGTGCAGCGTACAGCTACACCTGTCCCAGCAATGGGGTATGGGCCTAAGAACTGGAATAAGATTGCCCATTGTGTTATATTGTTAACGAGACCAAGTTTCACTTTTTGCCTTGGCCAGCTGGCACTCCCCCTGATCATGCCTGAGCACAGTTTGGCACTTAGCCCAACTGGGTACATTCCCTGTAGGCAGTATGGACCCTTCCTACTTAAACGGTAGGTAGTTTTGGGAAGGGAAAATAACTGCTGTATTTACAAGCCAGGCTGTGGCAGCTGGCCAGCTTTAAGGACAGACAGCATGTCCTGGAGAGCTTTCTCTCTTGATACAGATTGGCCAAATTACTATCTTTGAGAAGATGCTCTAGTGTAAGGAAGATGAAATAGATAATAGATTTACAGAATCGTTTAGGTTGGAAAAGCCCTCTAAGACCATAGAGTCAAACCATTAACCTAACGCTAGATAAGATAAACCCCCCTTTATTTTAAAACAGTTCAGGGGTAGGTACATATTTTGATGGATAGTTTAAAATAGATAATGAAAATGAAAATTTTACGCTAACATGCATAACTCTTTTTCATAGCCATCTCACGTATAAATGACATAATGAATATGAAAAAATACCATTTTTATATTAATTATTTTTCTCTTGGGATAAGTAGCAGAAACATTTTTGTTTCCATACAAAGGTTAGTGAGTTACAAAAGAATATCCATTATAATAAAAAATGCATTACATGCTCCATTTCACCAGGGGAAACTGCTTGAAACTTCATGTAAACTAGGTATCATTATTTGTTATGAACTACATTTGCGATGAACAACAAGTAACTAAAATATTTTCAAGTGAACAAAAGCACAAGATGCATGAATTATGCTCTTGCACAAATGTAAACTTTCAATACTGACTAGTTACAATGCATTCATCTTCAAGATTCAGGGTGAATTCATTACAACCTGAAAGGGTGCTTCTGCATGGGAAGCAAAGGAATTACCATTGCAAGACAATTCAGAGACTCTTAATGTTTGCTTTCCTGTTCTATTTTCTACACAAAGGAAGATTTCTAGAGGTAGCTTTGCAAATGGTCCTTTACCTAAATGTAGCTGAGGCACACATCTTCATCTGCCTTGCCAGGATCACAAAAAAACAGAGCCAGTCTGGGAAATTATAATTATGGGCAGACTTTCAAAGGTTCTCACCACAGGCAGCTCCCATTCATGCAAAAAAGAGCTGAAGAAACTCAGTGAGCCTGATGGTCATGATTAACTGAGGAAGTCATCATCTTGACTATCTATCAGGATACAGATAGCCAGAGATATTTAAAATGTTGAAGAGTAGAGAGATCATAGGAATAAATGACTCAATCTGCAGAGAATGTGTACATCCCTACCCATAGTTTAACAAAGGAAAATAACTTTTACCTAGGTCCTCTTAGTATCTAAGTATAGAAAGCCTGAAATTTTTCCCATACATGCAAAACTTTTATTCCATGTGATTTGTATAGGCTGCTCTATGCATTGTATGGGGTATTACATGACATAGATCACCTCTAAACTGGTCGGGACAGAAGGCATATCCAGCTTGACTTACTACTTAGTTTCACCTGCAGGGTAGGAAACACTGGGCTGGTTTTGGCTGTGATAGAGTTAATTTCCTTCGTAGTGGCTGACATCGGGCTGTGTTTTGCATTCCCTCTGCAAACAGTGCTGACAACATAGGGATGCTTTCCTTACTGCTGTGCAGCACTTCAACAGAGTCAAGGTCTCTTCTACTTCTCACCCAACCTCACCAGCGAGGAGGCTGGGGATACACAAGAGGTTGGGAGCTGACCCCAGCTGACCAAAGGGATATTCCAGATCATATGGCATCATGCTCAGTATATAAAACCAAGGAAGGAAGAAGGATGAGCAGATGTTTGGCATGATGGGGTTTCTCTTCCCAAGTCACTGTTACACGTGATGGAAGATGGCTTTCTTAGTGATGGCTGTAGACCTGCCTGCCCATGGGAAATGGTGAACGAATCCATGTTTTGCTTTGCTTGCATGTATGGGTTTTGCTTTACCTATTAAACTGTCTGTATCTCAACCCGTGAGTTTTCTTGCTTTTACTCTTTTGATTCTTGGAGTGAGGGAGCAACTGTGTGGTTGGGGTTAAACCTTGACAAACACCTTTGCTATGTGAACCTAATTCCAGATTTCAAAGCAAACCTATGCAATCCATATGAATTTGTGAGCACTCTCTCAGGTGGAAGCAATTATGTGTAGATGCTGAAAAATATTTGTCACAGATTGTGATGCAAGTGCTTGTGCAGCAGACGGTATTTTGTTTCTGCGGGCTGTAGCAATGCAAGCCTGTGTTTCCTTCTTTTTAGGTGTGCTACAGTGTGTTTAGACACTTGTGAATGGATACTTTGCTGGCATAGGCCAATATTACAGTATATTCTAACATAAATGATCTCAACAAAGACAAAAAGGATGACCTACATCCTTAGGACAACATGTTTTCAGGACAAAGATGTTTCATTTGAAACACAGAACACAATTCAGTTGAAACACCAGATAAATATTCCTAAGAATCTGATAACATAACTACTAAATGTGATAATGAATTCATTATTCTTGGTCTTACAGAGGTAGGCAAATGTCAACCACAGTGCACAGTACTTTTTGTAAACTTTCTTCCAAGTGCTTTTATTATAAACACCATTATCATGTGTACTTGTTTCCTTAAATGTATTCAGCTAAATATGCACATGGCTGTACACTTGATCTGATCTCCATGTAATCAGGTTTGTTTGGGATTGCCACATTGGAGAGGGTCTGTGGAAGGGCTGCAGAAATTTTATCTGTAATGTAGTTCTAGAGAATATAAAGGAACACTCTTCACAAGGAGACCTAGTCACAGGACAGGAGGCAAAGAATACCACTTGTTTAACAAAAAAGACTTTCTCTAGATAGAACAAATCAATTCTTCATTATGAAGACAACCACTGGAATAAGTTGCCTAGACAAACCAAGGAAATTTTATCACTGGAGACGTTCAGGAATTGACCTAATAGGGATGAGGGTAACCTCATCTAACAGACTACTTTCAATAGCAGGTTGGACCTGGTGCTCTTCAGAAGTTCCTTCCATCCTAGACTTTTCTATGGTTCTATGACTTGGTGATAACTATTAATTGCAGGACAACAGATAATTATGCTCTTCAGTTTTACTGTTGTGCAAATGCATACATCATCTCCTAATAACTTCTACTTTTGTTCAAATCATTACTGGGCTCTATTAGATTCTCTGAGAAGATAATTAGTATAACTTAGATTTGAGTATTTGCCATCCACACTGCAGAGTAATTTCTACAATCAGATGTCCTTACTTAGAAAACATAACTGAAGTTGAGAAAAAATTCACAGATGTAGCTTAGGCTATAATCCAGGACATCTCTTTAAACAGGAGAGACTTTGTCTTTGCACAAATTAGCTGCCCCTTAGCCTTTTTGTGGATGGTTGGTTTGTTCATTTTGAACTGGAGGCAGAACATTTAATTTGACATAAGTGGCCTGAGTTTTAGATGCATTGGAGTTTCACAGTATTTTTCCAGTACAGAAATTCAGATAGAAGATTTATTTTACTAAAGGACACACAGAGGCAAACCTATACAAGTGCTAATCGGGAGATCACAAAGGCTGATCCAAACTACTTCAGAAACCTTCTTGGCTGGACTAGATGAAAACAGAAATAATTTGATGTTACTGGCTGCCCTTTTTCCCACACAAGTTTGCTGATGAAATTTTAGCCAGGGCTAGATTCCTGAGTTCTCTTATTCCCTTTCACAAGGGATGGAGATTGTTTTCTTTGTGTCCTTGTGGTCATGGGCTGATTCTTTAAAGAGGAATGTGTAAGAATTTTCCCTTTACTCTGAAATAGTGCTCCCACTCATTGGATATTATGCAGGAAAATCCTGCAGGCTTCCTCATCTTCTGTCACGTTTTTAAAAGAGTGCCTGATTCATTCTTGAGAAACTATAAAAAGGAGACATTCTCTGAATTCTAAGTGGAAAAGAAGTGACTGTCTTAGACTCAGGTACCAAAAAAATGCAGTAAAAATATAATTAATTAGTTCTTCTGAGCTGCTAGCTCTTTTTAATGAACAGGAATTAACTCTCATGCAAAGGCCAGGCCTCTACTTTTTTTTCAAGAATGCAGAAGTTAATTAGCATGTGTACACAAGATTCACAAGCTCCCATGGGCCTAAAACACAGTTCAGAAAAGGCAATGCAGACCTCTGCCACACAGAAGGGCACAAAGGCAAACTCAGCATGGATTTTCAAGACTCCCAACTGCTAAGAAAAGAACTAGCAATGCTACATAAGCCCTTCATTCCAAACTGCTGCAGGACTCTCCCTTAGTTCAGAGGATGGAGCATCTAGAATCATCTGTGTGCCCTGACAAGCACTTGCATTTTCCTTTGCTATCAACTAAATAAAACAAAAAATAAAGATTAAATGATCTCCCAGTGATATAAAAGCTAGGTAAGCATTTTATTCCCTGATGATATAAATGAAGCAGCAGAAGCTTACATTTACATTTTTGTTACTGCTATTTACACATTCAAAGCAAATACGGCTCCCATCCCTCCTCCTTGAAAAATGTCTGCTTTGATTATGATCTTTGGCTAGAATATTCGAAGGTCCCTATTTTATACCATAAAAACTTCATCCAGGAGAAACTCTCTTGAATTTGAGATTTTTTGACAGATAATACCATATTGTATATACCAGGAATTGGCAACTTCTGAATTAATAGTCAGGTGTTCATTTCACCATTACAAATAAAACATACCACCCAGAATTTGTGATCCATTGATGCTGTTTTTAAAAAATGTGACAGATGAGGGAAGAGGTAGGAAAAAAACCTCAAACAACAATGGTGTCTTGAAGCTACAGCCTTCAAGAGACTTTCAAAACTTTCCTAGTTGTTAAAAAAGAAATAGTCTAGCATGAGTGGTTTTCCAGATGACCGTATTTTCCAGTCTTGAAAGGCTGGTTTGTTTTCTAGAAATAGACATAGTCTCCGTAAAGACTACTACTTTTGAAATAATGCCTCTTTAAATGTTCTGCATATGTCCCAGGAATGGGGGAACCAACTTGAATTTTGTGACATTTCTATCTTCCCTCTATGATGAAAAGAAGGATTTTATGCATTTTATGTAGTACATAAATTTCAGTGTGGAACCATTAGTGTACTGTTCATTGGTTAATGAAATGTGCTAGACACTTATCTTTCCTGCCAGTTGTTAAAAATCCATTCACATGGAATCAGATATAATGAAAAGGTAATTTTTCATTTTTATTCCATTTTATAGTTATTTCCCACTTAGAATTACCTCAAGCACTGTTCTCAGAATAAAAATACTCCGGAGGCAAGTAACTCTAACTAGGCTTCAAAATGCTCCTTGATTTTCACACACAAATTCACATATATAAAATTTTATGCCAAGTGTGTTTAAATTAGATACACCCATTATAACACCTTGTTCACACAATATGTTCAAGAAAAATCCCCATGCTGAAACTCCCACTTTAATTCTGAAGCCTCAGCACACATAATTTGGAAATGATGCAACTGCTGAAATTGTCATTGGCATCTTCCTGGATCTTTTGAATTCCTGGAGGTGCTAGGTGAAAGGCACAGGGCTCTGGCAATGTATTCTGACCAAACGTGTTCAGCATCCCAAATCCTGTCTTTTCCAACTCCTCCTCTACTGACAGACAAAATGCCACTTCTGAGGTATCACTCAACATAGCTTTTGGAGCCATGTACTTGAAAAGCCAGTTACCAGTGTTTGACCTGTCATTGTTCATGGTATCAATTAAAAGCAGTAGTCAACCATGTGCTCTGGTTCTACTTAACACGAATCAGGGGAGAAGGGAGCAGAGGGGAAGAGAAGCTTCATCCCACTGAAAAGTAATACTGGGTCATAAAGTGTGAGTACAGTTTTGCTCCTCACTAAATAAAGAGTTATTAATAGGTCTGCCAAAATGATATTTGCATTACCAGGGCAGTGAGACCCATTGGTATTAACAGGAGTAATGTCAGAACTGTCTTCTGGTGAATAAGGACTGTATCTGGCTGGCCTGGACTTCCCCTGTAAACACCTTGCTTTCAAACACTAAGCTGCCTCACCAGAAAAGAGGTCTGTGGAGAGCAAATGAAGACAAAGGGGAAACAAAAAATGAAATCTGTGAAAAACAGGACCAGCAAAGCATCAGCAACCTAGCTGCATGCAGGACTGACTTCCTAGTGCTTTTTCTAATATGGCCTAGATATTTTGAATTCTTGTTAACAAGAAAACAACTTCGAAGAAATGATGTTACAGAAATTCTATCCTAGTAACTTCATATGCTCTTATTGACCTCAAAAAAACCAAAAAAAAACCCAACAAAAAAAAGGTGTTTATAAGGAATATAAATGGGAATGACTTTTTCCAAGATGTGTTAGTTAAACTGCCACATTTTCTTGCAAAAGGAGATCACTTGAAATAGAGCTACTCAGTGGAAAGAAACTTTGATCTGATTCTAAAGCTACATCTACAGGTGCACAAAGACAGAAAAACATAGGAAGTAATAACAGGCACTCTAGGAAAGAGAGAGCTCTGAGGAAGTATTTGACTGGAATACTGTACATCAGAGGCTAGAGGGCATCAAACAAAAACAAGTGGAAGACTCATTAGTTGAAAATGAAATGTCTTTTCACATAGTGCATTGTAAATTTATCTTTGCTACTGCAGGCAGTAAATGATAGACTATACACAGATTTGAAAATAGATATAATAGACATGCAAGAAAAAAATCCATCAAGAACTACTAGACAAAGATACACCATGTTGGACACTGGAAGCTCCTGTGTCTCTGGAAAGTGACTATCACTCAAGTATGAAGTATCACCAGAGAATGAAATACCACTTTGTGAGTTCCCTTTTCTTGTGTTAGTTCCTAACCATATTTGTGGGAACTCACACCTTCTCATCAACAGATCAATATGATTACACAGAAACATCTTATTGTTTAAAATACCCCTGTGTTCACACATCTCACAACTTTGACATAATACCTTACTTATACATTCTACCTACTTATACATTTCACTTGCTTATCTTATACTACTTATACATATACATACTACTCTACTCATGCACTTTACTTACTCATACACTCCACCT
>NW_024581953.1:0-12364 GCF_017639235.1 Corvus kubaryi
ACTGCAGAATACTGAATTAATATGCTCTACTAAATATCAATGAAGTAGCAACTTTTCAGACCTGTATGTTCTTCTGCCAGGGAAACACTGTCAGAATGAGACGACACAGACTTAAGCTGTGGCAGGGGAAGTTTAGGTGAGACATTAGGAAAAAAATTCTTCACAAAAATAGTGATGGCGCACTGGAATGGGCTGCCCAGAGAGGTGGTGGAGTCACCATCCCTGGAGGTATTTAAAAGAAGACTGGACACAGCACTTAGTTCCATGGTTTAGTTGATAAGGTGGTGTTAGATCATAGGTTGGACTCAATGATCTCAAAGGTCTTTTCCAACCTACTTAATTCTGTGATTCTGTCCAATTTTCAGCTTTGACTAATTAGAATTTTATTTTAAGCAGATGAAATTTGGTGTGCCTATAAACTCAAATGCTTCTCATTATGACCATGATGGGGGTTTAAACCTACAGGAAGAGTAAGGCTTACTGAAAACGCACTACCACAATGTGTTATTCAGTATTTCCAGTGTGAATTCAGCTGGAATCTTAACATTTAAATGACCAAGGTTTTGAGTTATCATCAATGACTGTCTTAAAATTACATGAATCACCTCTTGTTGGTCTCTTTTTCTTCTGATTATAAAGTGCCTAAGGTGATCAACTCCTATCAGTACATTTAATTGCCAGCCTCATAAGGCTGCCAAATGAATTCTGTTCCTTCTATGTCTAAGTCTGTACAACCACACCTATGCATAGCTATCTATTTTTGCCCTCATTCCCACCCATAAGGCTTTTACGTATTTTTAAAATTAATTTCTAGTTAATATTGCTATCCCACCAGTGCAAAGAATAAAATCATTAAAATTAAAATGGTATCTATCACTGCCATACATCCCCTTCTAAGCCGCAGTTTTATTCTATTATTCACCCTTTGCACACGTTATCTTATTATTCTTTTAAACAACCAGAAGGATTAACCTTACATGTTACATATATAATGATTAATTCTGAACTGAAACAGTGTGTACAGGTTAAACTGTACATTAATTTAAAATGTGGGGGGGTTTTATGTGAAAAAGGAACTTCAGTGCCAGCATTACTACAGGCAGTTTTCCAAGTGATCTGTGAAAGTAACTACACTGGTTTACCATCCTGTCATTTCAATGATTATGCAAGTCCATCATGTTTTTTCTTGAATACACTTGCATAATCACAATCCACAAAAATAAATAAGTTTGTGGCATACAACATGAGTCTTATACATACTCTTATCTGTCTCAATATAAACTCCTTACTGGTTTATAAAAACACAGCACACTCACATGTTGAAGAGTTTTCTTAGAGATCAAGAGCTTCAAAGCCGTTAAGTGGATTTAGGCATGTAAGTTCTCCCTAAGTAATGAAATAGTCATAAAGCAACTCTTGGAATTGCTGAAGCATTTCCAATGTACATCATTAATTCTGACAACTAGGCAGTATTCAAAAACGTGTTTAATGTTAAAAAATAAGCAGTAAAGTAAATTTAAGGAACTCCCTTTTTCATTATATTTATAGCTAAAAGAAATAAACAGCTAGTTTCTCCCATACATCCCTAAATCTTCATGCTTTTAAGGAGGAACACTTAGCAAGTGCATGACCTTTTCACATCATGGCTTTTTGGTATTTTTATTTGTTTCAAGATGGTTTGATATGTAGCTTTGTTTCAATCTGCCATTTTAACGACTACAAACCCATTGTTCTATATTTAAAACATTAGAAATTAAATCCTGCTGCAGAGCAGTCAGTGGCAAAATTCTCACTGAGTTTGGTGGTGCCAGTTTTCTATTGCTTCTCTTCTGCACTTCCCCTAAACAGAAAGGGAAAAAATCTGGAGGAACAGAGTGGAAAAAAAACCTGTGCTAGTCTCATGTCCCTCCCTCTTCACCTCTTCTCTGAGGGACAGGTAGAAGAAGGTGAAGCATTAGTGTTTGACTCTACCTAGCTCTGCAGAACACTGAGAATCCCCCATCAATTTCCTCTCAGAAACCCAGAAAAGGAGCAGTGAATCATCCTCTTTTGCAGCTCAATCAGTGAATAACAACCTGCCTCAGAATACTCAGCTGTAAGACTGACAAGCCAAAGTTGGTATTTCTGTATCATGCACAGCTCTTTGCCCAAGTATCATTGCAGGCAGATCTTCACTGCAGGTTTGGGTTTACTTTACTCAATAGCATTCTCAGCTAAAATAAACTCCACTCAATTTTCTCTATCCCCTAGGAAGTTGCTCCTATCACTTCTTGAAGGATGCTGCTCACTGCCACCTCAGAGCCTCCTGACATAAACTGGAAGATGCCAGTGCTGTAACACTGTACCTTGCCTGACTTCATCCACATCCTTTGCAATCTTCATGTGAAACATGTTCAGTAGTAGCCCTGAAAAAGAAACAGTGCTACCTCCTCCCACAGAAATCCTTCTGACCGGTAGCAGCACAGGAGCTATTGTAGTTCCCCAGAGCATACAACAGGCACGAATTCAGCAGAAAAGCAAGACCCCTACCAGAAGAAATGGTTCAGATTATCTTCCAGAGACAGAACATGAGATTGCTCACCCATAATTAACTTGCTCAGAGAGCTCTCCCACTTGTTTGCATTGTTTCTGTCCTTTTTCAGTGACTGATATGCATATAGCTGTACATACGCATATGCATGAGTGGAGGAGCATGTTTATAAGTTCTGATTAAGTGGCAGCAACTAAATGGATGAGGGAGAGTAGTTCTAAGCAGTGGAGGTTATCAGCCTCGGCTAAGGACAGACAGCATAGATCAAAGGTTGCTGAGCTCTGGCTAAAGAAGAAAGAAAGAAGAATTTAGGGTCTGTGAATAGATCTATTGGTAGTGGCTTCTGTGCTATGAAGCATTAGAAAATTTTACTTTGGGCAGAGGACAAAATGGACCTACTGAGTGTAAAAATAGTAAGACTTTTGCAAACAACCATGAATCGTCAGTGGGAGGGAGCTTCTCAGTAAAAGAGAAATGGCTTACAGGATATTGAAGAAAACTGCGATATCCAGGATGACAGTTCTGAGCCAACAGAATAACAGACTGGATGGCAAAAGTTTATGCAGCTAAGGAGAGGATGAGGGAGGGAATTGGATGTACAGTCTGCTTTCACTAATTAGTGTTTCAGTTCCTCCTCTCAGTTATCTAGGATCAGGGAAGCGAAGGCCAGAAATAAAGAAGCACAGCACATGTACTGCCAACTCTGCTATATTAGCAGTGTCTGTAGTAAAATCTTCCGAAAACAAGCCCACTAGTACATATATCTGCTTTCCTCAGCCAAACCTTCTGCAAAGATTATGACAGGGAAGAGGAAATTATTTATATATACTCTTGGCACTGGGCAACTAATAAAATGTCACCACATACAATATATGCACCAGGTGGCATTAATGGCAAAATAATATATGTCACTTAAAGTATGATGTTTCAGGCTACTATTCAGAGGATGAGGTGAAGATTCAATGAAAATGACGGATTATGGAAATTAATTATGAGAGTTCCTGAAACACTGCAATTTAAATATGTTGTGGGTCTAGGCCTATAAAAATGGAAAAATCTGTCACAACTGTTAAGATCTGATTATTAAGAGATGCCTCTGTCTGAATTAAGGTGCAAATGAGAGCATGTGTCGAAGTCAATAGTATGGATTTTATTTAACAATAAAACTTGAGGTAGAGAGATAGAAAGAAACAGAGAGGAAAGGAGGGTGGGGAGAAGAGAAAGAGAGAGAGAGAGATCAAACCCGTCACCACTCATGGATCCAGCAGCATCTCACTGGTCCTTTTTCACCCTGGGCTTCTCGATGGTAGGGAGTCCTGAGGTCATTCAAAACTTTTCACTATTTATACATTTTACCAAACAAAGGAATTAATGTTTATTGGCTAAGTGATTTTCTTTCCTCTAGCGCTAATTAGTCTGCATTCTCAGCCTTTCTCCTCTTTTGGGTTGGCGAGTTTCTTGGGTAGATGGGCCATGAGTTGGTCATTGTGATCTCCCCCTTCTGGAATTACTCTTTACCTGGTCAGAGCTGATTTCAGTACAGTTCCTGGGTTTGCTTTCCTTGTGGCTGCATTCTTTATGTCTGTTAGCAGAGATGCATTCTTCTCCCCTGGACTTGTTTACATCCCCCAAAGTCTAGGATAGCACTTGGACAGTAGAACCACCTTTCTCTTATATCAAGCTCTTGTCACAGTGGCTTCATTTACAATCCGAGTTCCAGGCATCCATGGAGGCAAATTCGGGGGGGGGGGCACTTCGGTGATCCCAGATGCCATCTGTCCCATAACTTGGGGTGATCTTTGTTGGAGCAGTAATATGTTTACAAGTAGTTGTTTCTTTACACAGTTTGCTGCAGTGAGAATTTTTGTCTGGATGTATTACCCAAGATGTGTTAGCCAGACCTCACTTCTGCCAGGCTTGGAATTAGGGCCATCCTGTTGCTCCATTCTGTTCTTATCTCATGGCACAGTCCTTCTTTGGCCCTAACAGTGTTTGAGAGAGGCAACTGTGATCTTTAAGTCCTTACAACAACTAGCAAAGAAAGTGTCTGCTTCTCTCCACTAAGTATAGCCTTCTGTGCCTTAGTTGGACAAATAATTTTTAAATATCTAAAGTATGTTAGATGCCCATTCCTGCCCATAGGAATAACTGGTTACTGTTTATGAAGAAAGAATATGGTAGTGTTTTGCCAACTGTCCTGACAAAAGGAAGCCCAAGTAACAGCTCTGCACTAAGCTGAGGTGGAAATATCAAGGCTCCTTGTATAGACAAAAGGCAAAGCTGGGGGAAGAACCCAACATAGCTGAGTGCCAGTTTTACAGCTGTGATTAATTTTTGCCTTTCTCAAAGAATCACAGGATCACAGAATTGTTAGGGTTGGAAGGGATCTCTGGAGATTATCTAGTCCAACCCTCCTGTCAAGGCAAGATCACCTACAGCAGATTACGTAGGAATGTGTTCAGGTGGGTTTTGAATGTTTCCAGAGAGGGGGAATTCACAACCTCCCTGAGCAGTCTGTTCCTGCCACCCTCAATGTAAAGAAGTTCTTCCTCATGTTCAGGCAGAACTTTTTGAATTTTAGTTTATGGCCACTCCTTGTCTGTTGCTGGGCACCACTGAAAGGTGGTTCATTCCACAAGAGAGTAAAAGGAGTATCTGCTGCACCATTATCCTTATCCCTACCAATACAAAATTACTTTCTAGCTTTTTTGTCCAGCTTGGCCTGGAAATGGCTGCAGACATCGGAGGGTATTTTCCTGCTACCACACAAACTCTTCCACAGAATCTACGACATTTACTCATAGCCATAAATTTTTTTCTTATTTTAATCATGGAATCATAAAATCATAGAATGTTAAGAGGTTGTACTAAATATTAAATATTATCTAGTCCCAAGCCATGGGCAGGGACAACTCCCACTAGACCAGGTTGCTCAAGACCTTATGCAACTTGGCTTTGAACACCACCAGGGTTGGGGGATCCAAAATCTCCCTGGGTAACCTGTTCCAATGTCTCACCACCCTCATAGTGAAAAATTTCTTCTTAATATCTAAATATACCTTCTTTTATTTTGTATCCATTACTCCTTGTAATGACTGTAGTTGCTTGTCCCATATAATGTATACCCTGCTCCACCCTAACCTAATTTTCTGTCTTCTCTACTCAATCCTTTAAAACACTCATCATTAACAACCAGGCATGTTTGTTTTCTGTGTCTATGTATTGTACTGTATTGTTTTTGCCTCTGTGCTATGAAAGAGTTTGTTAAAATCTTTTCATTTGAGGAAAACTCACCCTCTGCTACCATCTGGTACTTTTATTCTATTAAGGAAATGAAAGCCAAGAAGCAACCACAAAAACTGATGGCGTCTGCTCAACTGTCAGTTGCCTGCATGGCTCTGGTTTGGACTTCCTCAGACAGTTCTCCTTAGAAAAACAGCCAAGCATGGCTCCTTCCATTCTGTACAACTGTCTAATACCACAAAAGTCTTTGTACCCTTGACCTCACTCCCTCTGGTATCAAACCTGAGAGCATGCAGTGCACGATCTCAGCATCACACCATTATCATTCTGGCAAGTCGCCAATACTACACTTAATTTATTTTGGGTACTCAGAAGAGAAATAATTGTGCCTGAAAGACACAGGGATGCCACAGGGACCCAGAAGAGACAAAGGGACAAGCACTATGTAAAAGGGGTATGACCGATCTGTTCTGGAGAAGGAAGTTTAGAAGGCCATAGTCCATGTCCAATGGTGTCTAGGCCAGGTATCCTTCTTTAGCTAGGAAAATAAAGGTAAATATTCCCTTCCTGTTAAAGGAAATGCACACTCTTATTGTGACAGTTCAGTTTCATATATTGTCTGAAAGCTCCAAGATAAGAACATAAAAGGATTTTTTTTTGTATAGAAGAATTAAAATAACAGATTAAAAAAAAAAAAGAACTCAAACTTTAAAATATTTACCCTGAATAAAAAACTAAACCTAGGGCTAGAAATCAAAGTACATCTGTGCCAAAAAAAGGACTGCAAACATGTGCTATCTGTTCACATCCATTAAACATGAAGAAAGCCAGTCACCTTTGTCCATATGCCACATTGCTAGCTCTCCTCTTTTTTCCTGTTGGGCCTTAAAGATCCTCTTTTCAAAGGTCTGAAGTAAGGGTAGGAAAGAAATGGAATCCCAGGAAGGGGAAGCAAAACTGTGAGGGAATCAGCTTGAAGATCTGAATCTACTGTATTGCACTGCAGCCTTCAGCTTGTTAAAATGCATAGGGGAGTGAAGATGCTGCTCTTTAGCTATTACTTTAAAAATTTGCAAAGGATAAAGGATATAGACTTTGACATGACTGCAAATACTTCTCTGTATAACAGTTGCATTTATGTGAATGAAATCACTCATAGGAAAATACGATTCTGAAAACTCTAGGTACCTTCTACTGATTTCAGTAGGATTTAATAAATGCAAAATACTTGTGAAAATTCAGTATGCATGCCTGGTGAAGCAGGACTTAATTTTGCTTTAAATCTACACATCAGAAATACATTATTAAGGCCTACTGAAGACAGAGGAGGTACAGACTTTGGCTTTAGTGATTCACCTGAAAAACACTGGCACACCTAAAATGTCCAATGCAGTCTGTAGAGTGATGGGCACCACTGGATTCAAATCCTCCACAGACCTCTGGCAGTGCCCATTACTTTCCATTGGCTCTGTGTCACTATGGTCCTACCACTTGGGGCTTAAAGACACATGAGATGAGTCAGGACCACACTGATTCTCAAGAGTCACCTCAGAGACCCCAAGAGTAACAAAAAGATATTAAAAAGTCATTTGCTTTAAAAGGTTTAAAAAAATCTAAAAATTACTCTAAAAAGAACAAACGAATAACCTACAAGAGCTGTAGTACAAGATACTCTTTGCAGTCCTAGTGAAAAGAGACCTTTCTTTGTGAAATATTAGAAATACAGAAAATACTGCGGGGTAAAACAACCCACATAAAGCAAAAAAACCAAAACCAAAACCCTGCTAGTTTTATTCTAAGACTCTGCAGTCTTCCACTTTGCTCAGATTTGTCATCCAAGTTACAGCTCCAAAAGAAGTCATGCTGCTCCTGCTGCTACTCCTAACACTTTGATTGCTCTAATTGTGCTAAGCACAGAAAAGCCCCATGACAATTTAAATACCTGTTTTCAGCTTGATAGGATTTGAAACACTGGACATATTTAACCCCAGAAGTAAAATTTTCTAAAGGAAACTCAGCTGAACTTCAATTTTAGTGGCATTACTGAATAGTTCCTATAATCCACTAAAGCTCATGTGCCCCAAATTTCTATGTACAAATTATGAGTACAATCTGTACTGAAGTCCATTGCCAAAATGAATGCTAGAAAAATGGTATATTTTGCCTGTTTAGGTCAAAGCAAAAAGATTGAAGTAAGAAAAAAAAAAGGAAAACAACTGAAGCAGTCTTTAAAAATATTAAAACAATTTGCATATTTTTATTGTAGAAGATTTTTGGTTTATTAATTTGAACATGATGTTGTAAGAACTCAATGTCACTGCCTAATGGGCGAACTCTTGTGGTGGATTGACCCAGCCTGGATGCCAGGTTCCTACTGAGCCACTCTCATCACTCCCCTTCTCAGCTGGAAAGAGTGGACGGAGAAAAAACTTGTTGGTCAAGATAAAGGCAGCTTAATAGGGTAATAGTAAAAGCTGCATGTGGACGCAAAGGAAAACAAAAGATTTATTCTCTACTTCCCTTCAGCTGGTGAAAGCCAGACACCTCCTGGGAAGCAGGACTTCATCATTCCTAGCAGTTTCTCTAGAAGACACATTTTGTAATAACAAATATGTGTGTGTCCTCTCCTTTCTCTTAGCTTTTATAGCTGAGCAGACATCATATGGTATAGAACATCCCTTTGGTCATCTGGGGTCAGATGTCCTGGCTGTGTACCCTCTCCAGATCATGCCCAGCCCCAGCCTACTGGTGAGGGGAGAAAGTTGGAGAGACAGCCTTTGTGCTGTGTGAGTACTGCTCAGCAGCAGCCAAAACACCTTTCTAACAAAGCACAGCACTATGAGAGCTGCTGTGGGGAAAATTACCTCCACCTCAGCCAGACCCAACACATCTGTACAAAAGAAAGTCAAGACTTATAAAAATTCCTTATGGAAAATTTATTACTTCTGGAGCAAGTTTTCTGTGGACCCATTTGAAAATCAGGGGCTACACAAAAGGTTCTAGTCAGGCTTGTCAAAAACCAAGAAGGTCAGAGATTTTGGCTGTGTCAGCCAATCCTTCTGGCTGGATGGCTGTGCCCAGAGAGTGGTGGTGAATGGAGTTACATCCAGCTGTCAACCAGTCACCAGTGGGGTTCCCCAGGGCTCAGTGTTGGGCCCGGTCCTGTGTAATATCTTTATCAATGAACTAGATGAGAGGATTGAGTGCACCCTCAGTCAGCTCACAGAGGACACCAAGCTGTATGGAAGTGTTGATCCGGTGGAGGGAAGGCAGGCTCTGCAGAAGGATCTGAACAGGATGGATCAATGGTCCAAGGCCAATTGCATGAGGTTCATCAAGGCCAAGTGCCAGGTGGCACCACAGGGCTGGGGGCAGTGGCTGGAAAACTGTCTGGTGGAAAAGGACCTGAGGGTGCTGGTCCAGAGCCATTGAACATGAGCCGGCAGTGAACCCATGTGGCCAAGAAAGCCAATGGCATCCTGGCCTGTATCAGCAATTGTGTGGCCAGCAGGACCAGGGCAGTGATTGTCCCCCTGTACTCAGCAGTGGCGAGGTGGCATCTCAAGCACTATGTTCAGTTTTGGGCCCCTCACTACAAGAAAGACGTTGAGGTGCTGGAGTGTGTCCAGAGAAGGGCAACAGAACTGAGGAAGGGTCTTATGAGGGGTGGCTGAGGGAGCTGGGGTTGTTTAGTCTGGAGAAAAGGAGGCTCAGGAGACACCTTACTGCGCTCTACAACTACCTGAAAGAAGATTGTAGTGAGGTGGGGACCAGTCACTTCTCCAAAGTGACAAGGTGAGAAGAAATGGCCTCAAGTTTCACCAGGGGAGGTGTAGTTTAGATAGTAGGAAAAAATTTCTTCACAGGAAGAGTTGTTGGGCATTGGAACTGGCTGCCCAAGGGAGTGATGGAATCACCATCCCTGGAAATGTTAAAAAAACACCTGAGGGATTGAAGGAAATGGTTTAGAGATGAACAGGGCAGTGGTTGGGCTAATGGTTGGACTCAATGATCTTAGAGGTCTTTTCCAACCCTAACAATTCAACGATTATATGATATAACTCTGACATAGAAAGGGTTTTGAAAACCTACTGCCTGAGATAAATTCAAAATACTCGATCCTAAATCTTCCCAGAAGATGCCAAGGGCCTAATGTGACCAAGTTTTCTGCTGCAGCAGGCTCTCCTCTAATAAGGACTATTGCCAAGGAAAACCACTATCCTTTTATAAGCTTAATCATAGTTAAACACCTATCCATTTTGTGTTTTTGATGTGATTCCAATCTTTTAAGTCTGCAGGAAAATTACACGTTCAAACTGAGTAAGTCATGCTTTATTTTTTTCAAATGCAAATCAGGGAGAACAATAACATGTTTTCTTTCTTTGTTTAGTTTCGGGAGTTATATTGCTACAAACTGTGGCTAGTAATTTACTTCGGTTGCAGTGAACAAGAACAGACAGTTCAGCAAGTAAACGGAAAGCTATGGAGAAGAAACTACGAACACAAAAGAACTGTGTCTAACTCATTGTTAACACATCGTTTGGTATAATAGTTACAAAGAAAAAGGCAGGTAGGCAAGAAAGAGAGGAAGGAGGGTGATTGGGAGGGAGGCTGTATACCTTGCAAACTGGCAATATGCCTGCAGTTCTGCATTCCCCTTTTTAAGAAATTACTTTTCTTTTTGATGCATGTATGCAATAGCAGAGAAATAAAAGTAGAGACAAAATTACAGTAGGGATCTAATAATCATTAATTAAATTAATATTTGTTAATGCCAGAATGTTGCCTATGGGAAGATTTGAAAGTTGTCTCACAAATGACAGCCCTGTCATCAAATACAAAACTGTCTTTTTATAACAGTCCTTACTGATATGCAAAGTCTATTTCCCTTTCTGATGTTTCCTCAGCATTGGGAGTTCTATTTGTATACACAGGCACAAAGAGCAACCATGTCCCATGGCTGGTGTTTATAGTCTTCAGACACTCCTGCCTTCCCTCCTCTTGTTACTGATTGCATGTTACAACAGCCTGTGTTCCTGACTGTCAAGTTTTGTTGTTTCAAATTCTTTGTTTTATTGAAACTGAGCACTCATCTCAAAATTGCAACCAATAGTCTTTGTACTGTTTTGTGTTATTTCTGCATAATTTCAGGAAAATCTTTAAATTAATCTGCAACTGCAATCAATTAAAATGCTGCATTGTTACTTTATGTAACCTCTTCCTATGAACAAGTTCTGGAGGCCAAAACGATAAATGGGCTCAAAAAAAGGCTAGACAAGTAGATAGGTGATAAATCCCTCAATGGATACTAAATATAATGGCCTAAATTTAACACCCACTTCAGAAGGTCCCTAAATGAATTACTGCTAGAGTGCAAGTCAGGGAATGAGAGCATAAATGGGTATCCAGAAGTTCAGAGAAAGATGATCTATATACGCCTATTGCTAAGACTGGCCAAGTTTTAAGACATGGCAAATGCATTGTTTATCTGCTAGTTTTATGAGCACTGCAGGGTTTCGAGCAATCTATGACATTCCTGGATATCAATCCAAAGAAAGCAATCAAAAGGAAAGCAATGTGTTAAAGTATTATTTTTTGGGATAGCACCCCAAATAGGCTTTAATCTTATTAAGTATGAATTATTGACCAAAATACTGCAAAAAGAAAGCAAAATCTCAAAATCTGGATAAACACAAACATCTTTACTAATCTCACCATGCATTACTGTTTCAGTTCCATCAAACCAAACTAAAAGGAATGTAGACTTCCTAAAAAAATCATGCCTTTAAAGCTTTTGCAATCTATTAAAGGCATTTTTTATGTATTAAGAGTCTAGTGAGAGATATGCTAGCTATTTTCAAAGGGTTTGGGTGAGTTTTGTTCCTCAGGAAAATGGTGCATAAATTTGAATATAGGAAAGAGTTAATCAGATTGGAAAATATATATCCTGCCTTTAGGACACATTCAATTAATATGCATTCCTCTGACCTTTCTTAGCTAAGTATATTGTCACTCAATATCCTGTGAAGGATGGAGTTCTTAGTAAAAGATAGTCAAGACTCTCTACTGCCCTGTATAATTTTAATTAAAATTTGCAGTAAGTTTGGTTTTATTAATTCTTCTCTGGGCTCTGCAAACATTACTGCTTCAAGATGAAAGGGAGTATTATTAAAAGTTCTGTTTCAACAGTTGCATGAGTCTGGGCCTGTCCTTTGGCAAAACTCTACTTATTTAGTGTATTGAGTTATTTAGAACTTAGTCCCTCAACACACTATATTGTGCACTGGGAAAGGAAATATCCTAATGGCTAAGGGAATAGAGAGGGACTCTGGAGATCTGGGTTCAATTTATTGTCTAAGCACAAATTTCCTGTGGGCCTTGAGAAAACTGCTTAATAGGTTTATTGCTGTAGTTCACATTCCTTATTGTGGAAAAATATATCCCTGTGAGATTTGGCTACTGTGGTATTTAAACATAGTAACTAGCTACCTGAGAGGCACTTCGATAAGACAGAACTGTGTTAAGTTGGCAAATAGATATATCCAGCTGTCTTGGGGTGACCTTATGATGTGTATCCCATATCGCTGCCTA
>NW_024581954.1:0-12366 GCF_017639235.1 Corvus kubaryi
ACTGCAGAATACTGAATTAATATGCTCTACTAAATATCAATGAAGTAGCAACTTTTCAGACCTGTATGTTCTTCTGCCAGGGAAACACTGTCAGAATGAGACGACACAGACTTAAGCTGTGGCAGGGGAAGTTTAGGTGAGACATTAGGAAAAAAATTCTTCACAAAAATAGTGATGGCGCACTGGAATGGGCTGCCCAGAGAGGTGGTGGAGTCACCATCCCTGGAGGTATTTAAAAGAAGACTGGACACAGCACTTAGTTCCATGGTTTAGTTGATAAGGTGGTGTTAGATCATAGGTTGGACTCAATGATCTCAAAGGTCTTTTCCAACCTACTTAATTCTGTGATTCTGTCCAATTTTCAGCTTTGACTAATTAGAATTTTATTTTAAGCAGATGAAATTTGGTGTGCCTATAAACTCAAATGCTTCTCATTATGACCATGATGGGGGTTTAAACCTACAGGAAGAGTAAGGCTTACTGAAAATGCACTACCACAATGTGTTATTCAGTATTTCCAGTGTGAATTCAGCTGGAATCTTAACATTTAAATGACCAAGGTTTTGAGTTATCATCAATGACTGTCTTAAAATTACATGAATCACCTCTTGTTGGTCTCTTTTTCTTCTGATTATAAAGTGCCTAAGGTGATCAACTCCTATCAGTACATTTAATTGCCAGCCTCATAAGGCTGCCAAATGAATTCTGTTCCTTCTATGTCTAAGTCTGTACAACCACACCTATGCATAGCTATCTATTTTTGCCCTCATTCCCACCCATAAGGCTTTTACGTATTTTTAAAATTAATTTCTAGTTAATATTGCTATCCCACCAGTGCAAAGAATAAAATCATTAAAATTAAAATGGTATCTATCACTGCCATACATCCCCTTCTAAGCCGCAGTTTTATTCTATTATTCACCCTTTGCACACGTTATCTTATTATTCTTTTAAACAACCAGAAGGATTAACCTTACATGTTACATATATAATGATTAATTCTGAACTGAAACAGTGTGTACAGGTTAAACTGTACATTAATTTAAAATGTGGGGGGGTTTTATGTGAAAAAGGAACTTCAGTGCCAGCATTACTACAGGCAGTTTTCCAAGTGATCTGTGAAAGTAACTACACTGGTTTACCATCCTGTCATTTCAATGATTATGCAAGTCCATCATGTTTTTTCTTGAATACACTTGCATAATCACAATCCACAAAAATAAATAAGTTTGTGGCATACAACATGAGTCTTATACATACTCTTATCTGTCTCAATATAAACTCCTTACTGGTTTATAAAAACACAGCACACTCACATGTTGAAGAGTTTTCTTAGAGATCAAGAGCTTCAAAGCCGTTAAGTGGATTTAGGCATGTAAGTTCTCCCTAAGTAATGAAATAGTCATAAAGCAACTCTTGGAATTGCTGAAGCATTTCCAATGTACATCATTAATTCTGACAACTAGGCAGTATTCAAAAACGTGTTTAATGTTAAAAAATAAGCAGTAAAGTAAATTTAAGGAACTCCCTTTTTCATTATATTTATAGCTAAAAGAAATAAACAGCTAGTTTCTCCCATACATCCCTAAATCTTCATGCTTTTAAGGAGGAACACTTAGCAAGTGCATGACCTTTTCACATCATGGCTTTTTGGTATTTTTATTTGTTTCAAGATGGTTTGATATGTAGCTTTGTTTCAATCTGCCATTTTAACGACTACAAACCCATTGTTCTATATTTAAAACATTAGAAATTAAATCCTTCTGCAGAGCAGTCAGTGGCAAAATTCTCACTGAGTTTGGTGGTGCCAGTTTTCTATTGCTTCTCTTCTGCACTTCCCCTAAACAGAAAGGGAAAAAATCTGGAGGAACAGAGTGGAAAAAAAACCTGTGCTAGTCTCATGTCCCTCCCTCTTCACCTCTTCTCTGAGGGACAGGTAGAAGAAGGTGAAGCATTAGTGTTTGACTCTACCTAGCTCTGCAGAACACTGAGAATCCCCCATCAATTTCCTCTCAGAAACCCAGAAAAGGAGCAGTGAATCATCCTCTTTTGCAGCTCAATCAGTGAATAACAACCTGCCTCAGAATACTCAGCTGTAAGACTGACAAGCCAAAGTTGGTATTTCTGTATCATGCACAGCTCTTTGCCCAAGTATCATTGCAGGCAGATCTTCACTGCAGGTTTGGGTTTACTTTACTCAATAGCATTCTCAGCTAAAATAAACTCCACTCAATTTTCTCTATCCCCTAGGAAGTTGCTCCTATCACTTCTTGAAGGATGCTGCTCACTGCCACCTCAGAGCCTCCTGACATAAACTGGAAGATGCCAGTGCTGTAACACTGTACCTTGCCTGACTTCATCCACATCCTTTGCAATCTTCATGTGAAACATGTTCAGTAGTAGCCCTGAAAAAGAAACAGTGCTACCTCCTCCCACAGAAATCCTTCTGACCGGTAGCAGCACAGGAGCTATTGTAGTTCCCCAGAGCATACAACAGGCACGAATTCAGCAGAAAAGCAAGACCCCTACCAGAAGAAATGGTTCAGATTATCTTCCAGAGACAGAACATGAGATTGCTCACCCATAATTAACTTGCTCAGAGAGCTCTCCCACTTGTTTGCATTGTTTCTGTCCTTTTTCAGTGACTGATATGCATATAGCTGTACATACGCATATGCATGAGTGGAGGAGCATGTTTATAAGTTCTGATTAAGTGGCAGCAACTAAATGGATGAGGGAGAGTAGTTCTAAGCAGTGGAGGTTATCAGCCTCGGCTAAGGACAGACAGCATAGATCAAAGGTTGCTGAGCTCTGGCTAAAGAAGAAAGAAAGAAGAATTTAGGGTCTGTGAATAGATCTATTGGTAGTGGCTTCTGTGCTATGAAGCATTAGAAAATTTTACTTTGGGCAGAGGACAAAATGGACCTACTGAGTGTAAAAATAGTAAGACTTTTGCAAACAACCATGAATCGTCAGTGGGAGGGAGCTTCTCAGTAAAAGAGAAATGGCTTACAGGATATTGAAGAAAACTGCGATATCCAGGATGACAGTTCTGAGCCAACAGAATAACAGACTGGATGGCAAAAGTTTATGCAGCTAAGGAGAGGATGAGGGAGGGAATTGGATGTACAGTCTGCTTTCACTAATTAGTGTTTCAGTTCCTCCTCTCAGTTATCTAGGATCAGGGAAGCGAAGGCCAGAAATAAAGAAGCACAGCACATGTACTGCCAACTCTGCTATATTAGCAGTGTCTGTAGTAAAATCTTCTGAAAACAAGCCCACTAGTACATATATCTGCTTTCCTCAGCCAAACCTTCTGCAAAGATTATGACAGGGAAGAGGAAATTATTTATATATACTCTTGGCACTGGGCAACTAATAAAATGTCACCACATACAATATATGCACCAGGTGGCATTAATGGCAAAATAATATATGTCACTTAAAGTATGATGTTTCAGGCTACTATTCAGAGGATGAGGTGAAGATTCAATGAAAATGACGGATTATGGAAATTAATTATGAGAGTTCCTGAAACACTGCAATTTAAATATGTTGTGGGTCTAGGCCTATAAAAATGGAAAAATCTGTCACAACTGTTAAGATCTGATTATTAAGAGATGCCTCTGTCTGAATTAAGGTGCAAATGAGAGCATGTGTCGAAGTCAATAGTATGGATTTTATTTAACAATAAAACTTGAGGTAGAGAGATAGAAAGAAACAGAGAGGAAAGGAGGGTGGGGAGAAGAGAAAGAGAGAGAGAGAGATCAAACCCGTCACCACTCATGGATCCAGCAGCATCTCACTGGTCCTTTTTCACCCTGGGCTTCTCGATGGTAGGGAGTCCTGAGGTCATTCAAAACTTTTCACTATTTATACATTTTACCAAACAAAGGAATTAATGTTTATTGGCTAAGTGATTTTCTTTCCTCTAGCGCTAATTAGTCTGCATTCTCAGCCTTTCTCCTCTTTTGGGTTGGCGAGTTTCTTGGGTAGATGGGCCATGAGTTGGTCATTGTGATCTCCCCCTTCTGGAATTACTCTTTACCTGGTCAGAGCTGATTTCAGTACAGTTCCTGGGTTTGCTTTCCTTGTGGCTGCATTCTTTATGTCTGTTAGCAGAGATGCATTCTTCTCCCCTGGACTTGTTTACATCCCCCAAAGTCTAGGATAGCACTTGGACAGTAGAACCACCTTTCTCTTATATCAAGCTCTTGTCACAGTGGCTTCATTTACAATCCGAGTTCCAGGCATCCATGGAGGCAAATTCGGGGGGGGGGGGGCACTTCGGTGATCCCAGATGCCATCTGTCCCATAACTTGGGGTGATCTTTGTTGGAGCAGTAATATGTTTACAAGTAGTTGTTTCTTTACACAGTTTGCTGCAGTGAGAATTTTTGTCTGGATGTATTACCCAAGATGTGTTAGCCAGACCTCACTTCTGCCAGGCTTGGAATTAGGGCCATCCTGTTGCTCCATTCTGTTCTTATCTCATGTCACAGTCCTTCTTTGGCCCTAACAGTGTTTGAGAGAGGCAACTGTGATCTTTAAGTCCTTACAACAACTAGCAAAGAAAGTGTCTGCTTCTCTCCACTAAGTATAGCCTTCTGTGCCTTAGTTGGACAAATAATTTTTAAATATCTAAAGTATGTTAGATGCCCATTCCTGCCCATAGGAATAACTGGTTACTGTTTATGAAGAAAGAATATGGTAGTGTTTTGCCAACTGTCCTGACAAAAGGAAGCCCAAGTAACAGCTCTGCACTAAGCTGAGGTGGAAATATCAAGGCTCCTTGTATAGACAAAAGGCAAAGCTGGGGGAAGAACCCAACATAGCTGAGTGCCAGTTTTACAGCTGTGATTAATTTTTGCCTTTCTCAAAGAATCACAGGATCACAGAATTGTTAGGGTTGGAAGGGATCTCTGGAGATTATCTAGTCCAACCCTCCTGTCAAGGCAAGATCACCTACAGCAGATTACGTAGGAATGTGTTCAGGTGGGTTTTGAATGTTTCCAGAGAGGGGGAATTCACAACCTCCCTGAGCAGTCTGTTCCTGCCACCCTCAATGTAAAGAAGTTCTTCCTCATGTTCAGGCAGAACTTTTTGAATTTTAGTTTATGGCCACTCCTTGTCTGTTGCTGGGCACCACTGAAAGGTGGTTCATTCCACAAGAGAGTAAAAGGAGTATCTGCTGCACCATTATCCTTATCCCTACCAATACAAAATTACTTTCTAGCTTTTTTGTCCAGCTTGGCCTGGAAATGGCTGCAGACATCGGAGGGTATTTTCCTGCTACCACACAAACTCTTCCACAGAATCTACGACATTTACTCATAGCCATAAATTTTTTTCTTATTTTAATCATGGAATCATAAAATCATAGAATGTTAAGAGGTTGTACTAAATATTAAATATTATCTAGTCCCAAGCCATGGGCAGGGACAACTCCCACTAGACCAGGTTGCTCAAGACCTTATGCAACTTGGCTTTGAACACCACCAGGGTTGGGGGATCCAAAATCTCCCTGGGTAACCTGTTCCAATGTCTCACCACCCTCATAGTGAAAAATTTCTTCTTAATATCTAAATATACCTTCTTTTATTTTGTATCCATTACTCCTTGTAATGACTGTAGTTGCTTGTCCCATATAATGTATACCCTGCTCCACCCTAACCTAATTTTCTGTCTTCTCTACTCAATCCTTTAAAACACTCATCATTAACAACCAGGCATGTTTGTTTTCTGTGTCTATGTATTGTACTGTATTGTTTTTGCCTCTGTGCTATGAAAGAGTTTGTTAAAATCTTTTCATTTGAGGAAAACTCACCCTCTGCTACCATCTGGTACTTTTATTCTATTAAGGAAATGAAAGCCAAGAAGCAACCACAAAAACTGATGGCGTCTGCTCAACTGTCAGTTGCCTGCATGGCTCTGGTTTGGACTTCCTCAGACAGTTCTCCTTAGAAAAACAGCCAAGCATGGCTCCTTCCATTCTGTACAACTGTCTAATACCACAAAAGTCTTTGTACCCTTGACCTCACTCCCTCTGGTATCAAACCTGAGAGCATGCAGTGCACGATCTCAGCATCACACCATTATCATTCTGGCAAGTCGCCAATACTACACTTAATTTATTTTGGGTACTCAGAAGAGAAATAATTGTGCCTGAAAGACACAGGGATGCCACAGGGACCCAGAAGAGACAAAGGGACAAGCACTATGTAAAAGGGGTATGACCGATCTGTTCTGGAGAAGGAAGTTTAGAAGGCCATAGTCCATGTCCAATGGTGTCTAGGCCAGGTATCCTTCTTTAGCTAGGAAAATAAAGGTAAATATTCCCTTCCTGTTAAAGGAAATGCACACTCTTATTGTGACAGTTCAGTTTCATATATTGTCTGAAAGCTCCAAGATAAGAACATAAAAGGATTTTTTTTTGTATAGAAGAATTAAAATAACAGATTAAAAAAAAAAAAGAACTCAAACTTTAAAATATTTACCCTGAATAAAAAACTAAACCTAGGGCTAGAAATCAAAGTACATCTGTGCCAAAAAAAGGACTGCAAACATGTGCTATCTGTTCACATCCATTAAACATGAAGAAAGCCAGTCACCTTTGTCCATATGCCACATTGCTAGCTCTCCTCTTTTTTCCTGTTGGGCCTTAAAGATCCTCTTTTCAAAGGTCTGAAGTAAGGGTAGGAAAGAAATGGAATCCCAGGAAGGGGAAGCAAAACTGTGAGGGAATCAGCTTGAAGATCTGAATCTACTGTATTGCACTGCAGCCTTCAGCTTGTTAAAATGCATAGGGGAGTGAAGATGCTGCTCTTTAGCTATTACTTTAAAAATTTGCAAAGGATAAAGGATATAGACTTTGACATGACTGCAAATACTTCTCTGTATAACAGTTGCATTTATGTGAATGAAATCACTCATAGGAAAATACGATTCTGAAAACTCTAGGTACCTTCTACTGATTTCAGTAGGATTTAATAAATGCAAAATACTTGTGAAAATTCAGTATGCATGCCTGGTGAAGCAGGACTTAATTTTGCTTTAAATCTACACATCAGAAATACATTATTAAGGCCTACTGAAGACAGAGGAGGTACAGACTTTGGCTTTAGTGATTCACCTGAAAAACACTGGCACACCTAAAATGTCCAATGCAGTCTGTAGAGTGATGGGCACCACTGGATTCAAATCCTCCACAGACCTCTGGCAGTGCCCATTACTTTCCATTGGCTCTGTGTCACTATGGTCCTACCACTTGGGGCTTAAAGACACATGAGATGAGTCAGGACCACACTGATTCTCAAGAGTCACCTCAGAGACCCCAAGAGTAACAAAAAGATATTAAAAAGTCATTTGCTTTAAAAGGTTTAAAAAAATCTAAAAATTACTCTAAAAAGAACAAACGAATAACCTACAAGAGCTGTAGTACAAGATACTCTTTGCAGTCCTAGTGAAAAGAGACCTTTCTTTGTGAAATATTAGAAATACAGAAAATACTGCGGGGTAAAACAACCCACATAAAGCAAAAAAACCAAAACCAAAACCCTGCTAGTTTTATTCTAAGACTCTGCAGTCTTCCACTTTGCTCAGATTTGTCATCCAAGTTACAGCTCCAAAAGAAGTCATGCTGCTCCTGCTGCTACTCCTAACACTTTGATTGCTCTAATTGTGCTAAGCACAGAAAAGCCCCATGACAATTTAAATACCTGTTTTCAGCTTGATAGGATTTGAAACACTGGACATATTTAACCCCAGAAGTAAAATTTTCTAAAGGAAACTCAGCTGAACTTCAATTTTAGTGGCATTACTGAATAGTTCCTATAATCCACTAAAGCTCATGTGCCCCAAATTTCTATGTACAAATTATGAGTACAATCTGTACTGAAGTCCATTGCCAAAATGAATGCTAGAAAAATGGTATATTTTGCCTGTTTAGGTCAAAGCAAAAAGATTGAAGTAAGAAAAAAAAAAGGAAAACAACTGAAGCAGTCTTTAAAAATATTAAAACAATTTGCATATTTTTATTGTAGAAGATTTTTGGTTTATTAATTTGAACATGATGTTGTAAGAACTCAATGTCACTGCCTAATGGGCGAACTCTTGTGGTGGATTGACCCAGCCTGGATGCCAGGTTCCTACTGAGCCACTCTCATCACTCCCCTTCTCAGCTGGAAAGAGTGGACGGAGAAAAAACTTGTTGGTCAAGATAAAGGCAGCTTAATAGGGTAATAGTAAAAGCTGCATGTGGACGCAAAGGAAAACAAAAGATTTATTCTCTACTTCCCTTCAGCTGGTGAAAGCCAGACACCTCCTGGGAAGCAGGACTTCATCATTCCTAGCAGTTTCTCTAGAAGACACATTTTGTAATAACAAATATGTGTGTGTCCTCTCCTTTCTCTTAGCTTTTATAGCTGAGCAGACATCATATGGTATAGAACATCCCTTTGGTCATCTGGGGTCAGATGTCCTGGCTGTGTACCCTCTCCAGATCATGCCCAGCCCCAGCCTACTGGTGAGGGGAGAAAGTTGGAGAGACAGCCTTTGTGCTGTGTGAGTACTGCTCAGCAGCAGCCAAAACACCTTTCTAACAAAGCACAGCACTATGAGAGCTGCTGTGGGGAAAATTACCTCCACCTCAGCCAGACCCAACACATCTGTACAAAAGAAAGTCAAGACTTATAAAAATTCCTTATGGAAAATTTATTACTTCTGGAGCAAGTTTTCTGTGGACCCATTTGAAAATCAGGGGCTACACAAAAGGTTCTAGTCAGGCTTGTCAAAAACCAAGAAGGTCAGAGATTTTGGCTGTGTCAGCCAATCCTTCTGGCTGGATGGCTGTGCCCAGAGAGTGGTGGTGAATGGAGTTACATCCAGCTGTCAACCAGTCACCAGTGGGGTTCCCCAGGGCTCAGTGTTGGGCCCGGTCCTGTGTAATATCTTTATCAATGAACTAGATGAGAGGATTGAGTGCACCCTCAGTCAGCTCACAGAGGACACCAAGCTGTATGGAAGTGTTGATCCGGTGGAGGGAAGGCAGGCTCTGCAGAAGGATCTGAACAGGATGGATCAATGGTCCAAGGCCAATTGCATGAGGTTCATCAAGGCCAAGTGCCAGGTGGCACCACAGGGCTGGGGGCAGTGGCTGGAAAACTGTCTGGTGGAAAAGGACCTGAGGGTGCTGGTCCAGAGCCATTGAACATGAGCCGGCAGTGAACCCATGTGGCCAAGAAAGCCAATGGCATCCTGGCCTGTATCAGCAATCGTGTGGCCAGCAGGACCAGGGCAGTGATTGTCCCCCTGTACTCAGCAGTGGCGAGGTGGCATCTCAAGCACTATGTTCAGTTTTGGGCCCCTCACTACAAGAAAGACGTTGAGGTGCTGGAGTGTGTCCAGAGAAGGGCAACAGAACTGAGGAAGGGTCTTATGAGGGGTGGCTGAGGGAGCTGGGGTTGTTTAGTCTGGAGAAAAGGAGGCTCAGGAGACACCTTACTGCGCTCTACAACTACCTGAAAGAAGATTGTAGTGAGGTGGGGACCAGTCACTTCTCCAAAGTGACAAGGTGAGAAGAAATGGCCTCAAGTTTCACCAGGGGAGGTGTAGTTTAGATAGTAGGAAAAAATTTCTTCACAGGAAGAGTTGTTGGGCATTGGAACTGGCTGCCCAAGGGAGTGATGGAATCACCATCCCTGGAAATGTTAAAAAAACACCTGAGGGATTGAAGGAAATGGTTTAGAGATGAACAGGGCAGTGGTTGGGCTAATGGTTGGACTCAATGATCTTAGAGGTCTTTTCCAACCCTAACAATTCAACGATTATATGATATAACTCTGACATAGAAAGGGTTTTGAAAACCTACTGCCTGAGATAAATTCAAAATACTCGATCCTAAATCTTCCCAGAAGATGCCAAGGGCCTAATGTGACCAAGTTTTCTGCTGCAGCAGGCTCTCCTCTAATAAGGACTATTGCCAAGGAAAACCACTATCCTTTTATAAGCTTAATCATAGTTAAACACCTATCCATTTTGTGTTTTTGATGTGATTCCAATCTTTTAAGTCTGCAGGAAAATTACACGTTCAAACTGAGTAAGTCATGCTTTATTTTTTTCAAATGCAAATCAGGGAGAACAATAACATGTTTTCTTTCTTTGTTTAGTTTCGGGAGTTATATTGCTACAAACTGTGGCTAGTAATTTACTTCGGTTGCAGTGAACAAGAACAGACAGTTCAGCAAGTAAACGGAAAGCTATGGAGAAGAAACTACGAACACAAAAGAACTGTGTCTAACTCATTGTTAACACATCGTTTGGTATAATAGTTACAAAGAAAAAGGCAGGTAGGCAAGAAAGAGAGGAAGGAGGGTGATTGGGAGGGAGGCTGTATACCTTGCAAACTGGCAATATGCCTGCAGTTCTGCATTCCCCTTTTTAAGAAATTACTTTTCTTTTTGATGCATGTATGCAATAGCAGAGAAATAAAAGTAGAGACAAAATTACAGTAGGGATCTAATAATCATTAATTAAATTAATATTTGTTAATGCCAGAATGTTGCCTATGGGAAGATTTGAAAGTTGTCTCACAAATGACAGCCCTGTCATCAAATACAAAACTGTCTTTTTATAACAGTCCTTACTGATATGCAAAGTCTATTTCCCTTTCTGATGTTTCCTCAGCATTGGGAGTTCTATTTGTATACACAGGCACAAAGAGCAACCATGTCCCATGGCTGGTGTTTATAGTCTTCAGACACTCCTGCCTTCCCTCCTCTTGTTACTGATTGCATGTTACAACAGCCTGTGTTCCTGACTGTCAAGTTTTGTTGTTTCAAATTCTTTGTTTTATTGAAACTGAGCACTCATCTCAAAATTGCAACCAATAGTCTTTGTACTGTTTTGTGTTATTTCTGCATAATTTCAGGAAAATCTTTAAATTAATCTGCAACTGCAATCAATTAAAATGCTGCATTGTTACTTTATGTAACCTCTTCCTATGAACAAGTTCTGGAGGCCAAAACGATAAATGGGCTCAAAAAAAGGCTAGACAAGTAGATAGGTGATAAATCCCTCAATGGATACTAAATATAATGGCCTAAATTTAACACCCACTTCAGAAGGTCCCTAAATGAATTACTGCTAGAGTGCAAGTCAGGGAATGAGAGCATAAATGGGTATCCAGAAGTTCAGAGAAAGATGATCTATATACGCCTATTGCTAAGACTGGCCAAGTTTTAAGACATGGCAAAGGCATTGTTTATCTGCTAGTTTTATGAGCACTGCAGGGTTTCGAGCAATCTATGACATTCCTGGATATCAATCCAAAGAAAGCAATCAAAAGGAAAGCAATGTGTTAAAGTATTATTTTTTGGGATAGCACCCCAAATAGGCTTTAATCTTATTAAGTATGAATTATTGACCAAAATACTGCAAAAAGAAAGCAAAATCTCAAAATCTGGATAAACACAAACATCTTTACTAATCTCACCATGCATTACTGTTTCAGTTCCATCAAACCAAACTAAAAGGAATGTAGACTTCCTAAAAAAATCATGCCTTTAAAGCTTTTGCAATCTATTAAAGGCATTTTTTATGTATTAAGAGTCTAGTGAGAGATATGCTAGCTATTTTCAAAGGGTTTGGGTGAGTTTTGTTCCTCAGGAAAATGGTGCATAAATTTGAATATAGGAAAGAGTTAATCAGATTGGAAAATATATATCCTGCCTTTAGGACACATTCAATTAATATGCATTCCTCTGACCTTTCTTAGCTAAGTATATTGTCACTCAATATCCTGTGAAGGATGGAGTTCTTAGTAAAAGATAGTCAAGACTCTCTACTGCCCTGTATAATTTTAATTAAAATTTGCAGTAAGTTTGGTTTTATTAATTCTTCTCTGGGCTCTGCAAACATTACTGCTTCAAGATGAAAGGGAGTATTATTAAAAGTTCTGTTTCAACAGTTGCATGAGTCTGGGCCTGTCCTTTGGCAAAACTCTACTTATTTAGTGTATTGAGTTATTTAGAACTTAGTCCCTCAACACACTATATTGTGCACTGGGAAAGGAAATATCCTAATGGCTAAGGGAATAGAGAGGGACTCTGGAGATCTGGGTTCAATTTATTGTCTAAGCACAAATTTCCTGTGGGCCTTGAGAAAACTGCTTAATAGGTTTATTGCTGTAGTTCACATTCCTTATTGTGGAAAAATATATCCCTGTGAGATTTGGCTACTGTGGTATTTAAACATAGTAACTAGCTACCTGAGAGGCACTTCGATAAGACAGAACTGTGTTAAGTTGGCAAATAGATATATCCAGCTGTCTTGGGGTGACCTTATGATGTGTATCCCATATCGCTGCCTA